>NW_015389644.1:31275-45162 GCF_001527695.2 Protobothrops mucrosquamatus
CCCCCCTCGTCCTTCTCTTCATTAAACTAGACATACCCAATTCCAGCAACCATTCCTTATATGTTTTAGCCTCCAGTCCCCTAATCATCTTTGTTGCTCTTCTCTGTACTCTTTCTAGAGTCTCAGCATCTTTTTTACATCGTGGTGACCAAAACTGGATGCAGTATTCCAAGTGTGGCCTTACCAAGGCATTGTAAAGCGGTATTAATAAGTGGTATTAATAAGTTAATTTTAAGAGTGTCTGCCTTTATAGGTAGATTGTGTTTAAAAGATATTAGAGGAACAAATTTTAGCTGACAAAATCAAGATGGATTTTAAAATGCCCAGTTACAAGAATGACACAGAAATAGATATTATACTGCACATAGGAAAGAAACTATCTGATATCTTAATCATTAAAAGGGATATTCAGATAGCAGACCAAGAAAGTGGACTGAATAATTTTCCTATACTGGATTTACAAAAGAGGTTTGTTAAATTTTGAAGAATTTTGTGAAAAGGGACAAAGAAAAACAAACAAAAAGAAATAAATTTCTAGGATATTATTTGAAGGGAGTAAAATTCAAGAGTGTTATAATAAAAGAAAGGAATATAAAGTTGGTTTATTTGTTCAGTGTTAACATTGATATGTTGCTATCTCTGATAATCTTTAAGTGACTTTTGCTGACATCAAGACTGAAATAATGATGCTTTAATGGATTTGTTTATAGATAAGAGTTGGGATATCAGAAGAAGAGATCATTTGTTGCATTTTAAGAGAAGGTGATAAATTAAAATTATACTTGTGATAAAAGTAAGAAGCCATTTCTTTATATTTCTTTCCTTTTTCTTTCTTTTTCTTTTTTTTCATGTTCTCTTTTTTGTTTTTTCTGTTTTTTTTCCTTTCTGCACCCATTTTTCCTTTTATTTTTTTAGACTGTATTAGTTTTACTTTTACTATAGAAAAAGGGAATAGGAAATAATCTGGTAAATTATTGGTTTTTCATTTCCTGTAAACTAATACTTGCTGCTCAGTTGTTTGCAACTGGGAGCACCGTATTAATCCAATAATTAATGGACAAATAAATAAAATATTCCTCAGGAACAATTATAATCATTATAATTTAATTTTTATTTTTTAACATTGACAATTGTATTCACACATGGGGATATTTCTAGTGAAAATATGTATTGTTCTGTATTGTTTTCAACTTTTCCCGTTTTTTTTTCCTCACAAAGAGACAAGGAAAAAGGCTTCTGAATGATATGGTTAATTTGTCCAAGTTCCAGTATCACCCTCAAACACTGCAGCATATACACTATATCAAAGCTGTTTTCTTCTTAGGGGTGCTAATAAATGTATATGTGTTGATTAGTCTTGGATAGAAAGTTTCTTTTAAAATGTATAGGTTGCATCCTGGATTCAACAATACATGAACTAAATTTTATAGCCCAAGCTCAGGGAACAAGTGTGATTTTTGGAAGAACTTCCCTGATGAAACCCTGCCATCTAGTGTTTCTTTTTCAAGAATGAGAAAAGAAGAAACAGTGGTGTGCTTTATGTTACCGAGACAGAAACTGAATTTCTTAAAACTCATCATTGTGCTTCATCAGCCTAATATTTAGTGACAACAAGGATGCTGTAAGATTTCTTTTATCTCTCTTGAAAAGGACAAGGCAGACAGACAGAGTGGGAGGGGAGGGAAGGGAACAGATACACAGTTCCAAATTAGGTCTCTATTAAAAATCTCAGGCTGGATTTTTTCTGATATTATTACTAACCCGACTATCATATTGACAACTTTATATTGGTCAGAAAACCAGTTTCCATCTCAGAACGGAACATTAAGAAAAGTAGTTATGGATTATTTGGGCACAGGCATTTGACAAGGATAAATGAGTAATTTTTAAAGGATTAGGATTGTAAAACAGCCAGTTGCTAGCCAAAATCATGTGGTCTCCCATGATCAGCAGCAACTTTTTAAAACAACTAATATAATACAGTGTTTTCCTCACTTAAAATATGGACTTCACAAATGATCTTTTAGATCCATTTTTTTTCTTTCACTGTAGATTTGTTAGTATCGGGAAATAAACCCCTATTCAGATTGTTGTATCTAGGCTGCAAGTAATTGATATGCCACAACTACTTTTATATTCTACATTTAATCAAGGAATTTATGCACTGTCATTGCTTAATTATTTGCCTGTGCAACCTGGAGGCCCTCCTAGACCCGTAACTCCTGCTTGATGAGCAGGTGGCAGTCATGGCTGGAGAGCCTTAGCACAACTTTGTGTTGTGTATTAGCTGCACTAGTTCCTGGATGAGCAGGTCCTGTTTACACTCACTCGTGTCTTGGCCACCTTCAGGTTTGACTACTGCAATGCATTCTTCATGAACAGCACATGTTACAACTCTGCTCCAGAACCTGCACTGGTTGCCAGATTGCTTCTGGGTCCAAACCAAGATGCTGGTTTTAACTTTTAAAGCCCTGCATGGCATGGGGACACGGCTTATGGAGGGACCGTTTCCCCCAGTTACATCAGCGTGTCCCATCAGATCTTGCAGGGAAGGCCTGCTGTGAGTACCATTGGGCAGGGACCTAGATTTAGTGGGTTTCAGAGATGGTGCCTTCTCTGCTATGGAACATCCTTCCCATGGAAAACAGATTGGCCCCATGCCTTTTAGACATTCCCCCAAACCCTCAAGATCTGATTATGTGACCAGGCTCCCGTGGAACTAGAGATTTGGCTAGTTGACTCCACTGTTGACGGGAGCACTTATTAAAAAAAAATCCCTTCACTTTGATTGTACTTTGAGTCTTGTAAGATATTTATTATTAAAATTTATTTTACATTTTCTTTACTGTTTTTATATATTTTTTAATCTATTGTTGTGTGTTGCCCAGAATCGCTTTTGGCAAAATGGGCAGCTATATAAATTTGATTGATAGATAGATAGATAGATAGATAGATAAAACTTTTGACTCGTACCTCTCTTGTCCCTAAGCTAGTTAATGGAAATTACTTTACATTCCATTGTGCAAAAATACAAATCATACTTGTGTCAACATTTCAGTTCTTTAACAAAACAAGAAAGCTTTTCATTGAGATAACTCCTTAAAAAGAAAAGAAAAGCTGATAGATCAGTTTTTCCTATAGAAATTCTTATTTATTTAAAGATTCCTGTTTACGGCTCTATATCTTGGCAAAATACTCATTGAAAAAAGTATCTTCAAATTAAAATTTGAACCAAGAGAAATTTGAACAACAGATGGGCAAAAAAAGAGAGACATCTGTTGTGATTTAGTTGGAAGTTATATGCAGAAGGAGGAAGCTTCATTCTGGATTTCCTTGCAGTAGAGAGAAATTGCTTCTTGTCCCAGAAAACCCGTATGGGATCACTTTGGATCATCCAAAGTCTTTTTGAATACCTGCCAGAGGAATCTCTGGTTCATGGACCATTGTTCCAATCGAAGTAATATTATTTTCCTCATTCAACTCATTAGCTTTATAATTAAAACCCATACCTCTATTTCCTTTATTAAATTAGCAGCCTCCTATTGTTTTTTTTTTTTTTCCTAAAGAGGGAAAATTGGTAGAACAGAGATCATTCATGTCATATGTATTTTATCTGTAGTCAGTTGCCGTAAAATAAGTGGTAAAGTTTTTGGTTTTGTATTTACTGAGGGAAAATGCATAGAATGACTGAACTGTTTTTGTTGATATAATGAATTATTTTGTTGTGAGGAAGTGTAACACATAATAGAAAATGCTATTAAGGTTCAGGTTTCTAACAAATTTTCCGATCTTTCCCAAAACAGTGAGAAATTAAAAGGCGTCATGTAACTGTACTTTGAAAGTTGAGCATTTATTTTAATTAAAAATAGTTCATTCCTCAAATAAATTATGTTATTAGTATACATTACTAAGGTAGCATTTCATCTATGCTATCATATACATAGGTGGGTTAGATAGCATCACCACCAGATGGATTCGTAGCTGGCTGACTGGCCGTACTCAGCGTGTGGTCCTCAATGGAACTGCATCTACATGGAGGGAAGTGTGTAGTGGGGTGCCCCAGGGCTCTGTTCTAGGCCCAGTGCTCTTCAACATCTTCATCAACGATTTGGACGAGGGGATAGATGGGGAACTCATCAAATTTGCTGATGACACCAAGCTGGCAGGAATAGCCAACACTCCAGAAGATAGGCTTAAGATACAGGAGGACCTGGACAGACTTGAACATTGGGTGCTAACTAACAAAATGAAATTCAATGGTGAAAAAAGGTTCTACATTTAGGCAAGAAAAACCAAATGCACAGGTATAGTATAGGTGGTACCTTGCTCAATAGTATAACTGTGAAAGGGATCTCAGAATCCTAGTGGACAATCACTTAAATATGAGCCAGCAGTGTGCTGCAGCTGCCAAAAAAGCCAACACAGTGCTAGGCTTCATTAACAGAGGGATAGAATCAAGATCACATGAAGTATTAATACCACTTTACAATGCCTTGGTAAGGTCACACTTGGAATACTGAATCCAGTTTTGGTCACCACGATGTAAAAAAGATGCTGAGACTCTAGAGAGAGAACAGAGAAGAGCAACAAAGATGATTAGGGACTGGAGGCTAAAACATGTAAGGAACGGTTGCTGGAATTGGGTATGTCTAGTTTAATGAAGAGAAGGACTAGGGGGGACATGATAGCAGTGTTCCAATATCTCAGGAGTTGCCACAAAGAAGAGGGAGTCAAGCTATTTTCCAAAGCACCTGAAGGCAGGACAAGAAGCAACGGATAGTAACTAATCAAAGAGAGAAGCAACCTAGAACTAAGGAGAAATTTCCTGACAATTAGAGCAATTAATCAGTGGAACAACCTGCCTCCAGAAGCTGTGAATGCTCTTACACTGGAAGTTTTTAAGAAGAGACTGGACAGTCATTTGTCTGAAATGGTATAGGGTTTTCTGCTGAGCAGGGGGTTGGACTAGATGACCTCCAAGGTCCCTTCCAACATTATTATTATTATTATTATTATTATTATTATTATTATTATTATTATTATTATTATTATTATTATTATTATTATTATTATTATTATTATTATTATTATTATTATATAGCAGCTCTGGATAGAATAACATTATCACAAAAATCTGGCTGATAAAAGTTTTGTTTGGGAAATTTCCCTTTCCTTGTAATGAAAATACAATTTCTATGAATTCAGTTCACTATTCACTTCTTTATTAGGCTGGAAATTGGCAAATTCCATGTTAGGAAACATCGGGAAAATTAAACAAATGTATTTGTAATAACTTGAAGGAAATCTAAAGTGCCTCAATTTCTACAATCGTGTATAATCCTGGTCATTACATTTAACTGCAACAACACAACAACAACAAAACACAGCCACAAAAAAGCCCCGAATGAGAGTATAGGATAAGGAAGAAGCTCAAGACCACACCATCTTGATTCTCTTTAGTGTAAAAGTGAGGGGGTGGTGGAGAGAGAAAGAAAATTTGTCAGGCTTTCTTGACTCTTTTATTATACTCTATAATAGCAGTTCTTGTGAAGTCTCTTCCTTGACATGGCCTATCTTGAAGGGCTGACATGTGCTAAACTCATATTTACCAAGATTAGACCACTTTCCTTCTACATGTTTTCTAGATATACTGAACTTCTACTTCCACAATGCAGCATAGATTTTAAAATGACTAGAATTGAAGTCCATCACACCTGGAGAGTACTGCACTGAGATCAGACAAGCATCAAAATGACAAGAATATCAACAATTGTTATATATCTCCAGGACCAAAAACAACACATCACCAGCTGCAGAATATCAAATTCTATTGCTGCCATTCTTGTGATTATCAGGGTAAAAAATATGTATGTTCTGATCTCATAAGACCTTCCCCTTTCTCCTCTCTCTTTCGTACAGACATGCACACACAAACTCATATACAGCATGTTTTTTGTGGCACAATTGAACTACATGAATTTAAACTTGCATTTTAAAAGCACACAATACTTCTATTAGATGTTTTTTGAATAATGAGATCAGCAGTTTTATATGACCAGAAAGAAGTATGCATGTAGAAAAGAGTTTATTATTTTATTAAAAATTAAATGTTATCACTAGAATACATACAAATTTTAGAATGATATATTTTATCAACATGTTTTCCTTGTTGCAGAAATAATGTACAAAATGCCCTTGGAAAATATTTTGAAAGTAAAAAAAAAGACTTAAATATATTGAGATAAATCATTTATCATTTTTTAAAACATAGAAATTTAACAAAGCTTTACATACAATAATTTAAAAAACCCAACTTTTCTTTTTTTTCTTTTTTCTCTTTTCTATTAATAATTCTTTTTTTCCTCTTTGTTCCTCTTCATTAAAAAAGGAAAATAAAGGATCAAAGTATTATCTATTGATGCATGGCAATTTCTCTTTATTTATTCATGAAATAGCAGGATAGATACTATGATCTATCAAAATCTCCAGAGCAATGTTTTCCAAATTCAGCAACTTGTAAATTATGTGGACTTCAGCTCCCAGAATTCCCCAGCCAGCATGCATGCTGTCTCTGGAATTCTGGGGGTTAAAGTCTTCACAATTTAAAGTACTTCTTTGAATGAAGGGATTGTCCCTTTACCTCTTAAATAGGCCTTGGTTTAACCTCTCTTCCAGAAGCCCTCATTACATCCTTTCATGCTGGACAACTTTCATTCAATATCTAACCTCCCTTTTGGGGGGAAGGTGATTGAGAAGATGGTTAGATTGTAGTTTCAATGGACCATGGATGAAATGGACTGAAAACCAACTTTTCAGTCAGGATTCAGATCCGGTTATGGGATGATGATGGCATTGGTTGTACTTTTCGATGATCGCTCGCTGGCATGATGGGGGTTGTGCATCTATCCTTGCCTTTTTGTAAGATAGGCAGCAATACAAATTGATAAATATATAAAAATAATGGAAACAGAACATATTTATTTAATAATTTAAATATTACTCCTGCAGTTCATTAAGAATCTGGTAGAACAAATTGTAATAGTGAAAACTGTGGTGTTTTTTTTTACAGATCATATAGTAGTACTTAAATTGATGTTTTGTTAATATTCTAGCAACAAAAGTGCCTATGTATAACTACTTTTCATTAATTTATACCCATGACCCTGCATTGTAAGACTAGAACCTGTTCTACATATTTTTTGAGGGGTGGTGGGAAGCTGATTTTCAAGTGGAACTGGTTTTCCTTGATTAATATCTGAATGAAAATATTCCCAGGTTCTAAAAACCAACCAATGCCATCATCATCCCATAACCGGAACTGAATCCTGACTGAAAAGTTGGTTTTCAGTCCATTTCATTATATACGTTTCTCTTACATCAACTGATATATAGTATGTAACTGATGAAGTAAATAACAACTCAGTTCTGGGAAAGAAGAAGGGGTAGGAAAGAAAATCAAGAGAGCTCTGCTTTGATTTTGTTTGGCACAAAAAGGCCTAGAGAGAAACTGTCAGAATTTCAAAATTATGTTATTATGTCCTATAACACCAAAGTAGAGTTTCCGTTAGTTTGTGAGTTGCCTATTTTCTGACTTGGATTTGTAAATAAGCTCCACAGGAGAAAAAGAAACAGCTTAGCTCTGAGCATACTTAGGATCATATTAAAATAACAATCTTATCTCAGTAGAACAAAACAGAGTTTTGATGGGCATCTAAACAGAAATTGAAAGGTGCAAATTAAGCAAATTTAGAGTCATTTTAAATAATTTTTGAATATTTCTCTGATTGATTCAAATTGAATTAATGTGACTGAATGTGTCTCTAGCTTATCCCACCACAGGCTGCATTTTAACCAAGGTAGTGACTTATTGCATCAATGTGATCCAAACAGACACTACCAGGAATGTGTGCAAATCAGACCTTCTAACCTACAATGTGTTCTCAAGTTATTTCCATAAATCCAAGATGGAAGATTCAAATGTCATTCTAAACCTTAAATGTGATTATGATATATGTGTATGCAAGTTTTTTTCCACTTACAAATATATCAAAAACGTCCTTCATCAGCAACATTTTGAAAATAGAGGACGCAGATAGCTACCACTGCAGTTTAAGTTAGAACACGTTTTCCCCCTGTCTATGTTAGCAACAAGATCATCCCATTTCCATCTTGTCTTTTCTGTTCATCCACCATCAATTTGAATCCTATTCAACAGCTTAAGATAATGGAGTGACCAAGCTGCAATTAACCTTGGATGGGCCCAGAAGTTGACAACATTGGTGCAAGGCTCTTAAACCGCTGTTAGACTTCGGGAAGACCTCTGCAGAACTGTTGCCACTGTTTGATAAAAAAGAGAATGATTTTTAATAATAATAATAATAATAATAATAATAATAATAATAATAATAGGAATAAAGTTATTTATCATACATAACATTTCATCAGTGGATTACAACATTATAATAAACTGTAAAACAGAAAATGCAATGGATAAAAAGTTCCATTATAAATAATATTTTCAAAACTTCTTGGAATAACCAACAGCTTGTTTCATTGGCAATGAATCCGTATGATTATTTCAGACTAGCTAGAACAGAATAATAAATTTAGCAAATGTAACAAAATTTGCCAGATTTCTTTGAGAGGTTCCCATTCTCCCTAAATTAGCATTTGGCCAGTGGGAAAAATTCTGTGCATGCAGGAGTCTTTATTTGTGCATTAGCCTCCTGCTTAATTAGAGTAAGGTTGCTTAAAATAAGGATATTAACTGGAAAAAGTAAAGAGATAAACTGCATTGCAGATATATACTGTAGTATATGGAAGAGAAATGTTGCATAATTTCTCACTAATGCTCCTGCTCTTGATCATATATCCATAAGATTTCCAAATATAGATACTAAGTAAGAGCTCTTAATGTTTGTGAAGGCATCACTAAAGATAAAAATTTACCATAAGTCTTCAAAAACTGAGCAGTCAAACTAAGACAAGGGTGTTCAAATATAAATTACTGTGCTGTCTTGAAGAGCAGAGAAAGTATGGAAACAAATTTTAAAAAATTCAGCCTTTTATAACCCATACTTTTTAAAAAAACTATCTGCAGGAACTTCTGAAATGTTACCGTATTATGCCATATCTTTATATATTATAGTTCATATCACATTCAATATTCTTGGAATATTTACTGGCAATAAGCAGTCTGACTTCACATATGATCTCTATGACACGGGATTCTAATCTAATTACCTGTTAAAGAGGTTTAAGCAGCAGGCAACTATTTCGGTGCTATTGTCATTTGCATTGAAGTTGCTTTGTAATAATGTTGTACATGGATTTTCAGATAATATACCTAAAAAAGGATCAGAAAAGATGTTTGTATTAAGCAATAGTATCTCTGGGTTATGGTAACAAATGCACTGAGACACTGACTTGTACTTTATCTCTGTTTTTCACAAGGTTGTTCAATTTAGTTAAATTGACAATGAATGGATTGGTTTGCACTGGAGCTGGGTTGTACACACATACTGTAGTGCTTTTCAGAATCCATCTCAGGGACTATGCACAATCTATCATACCACCTATATTTTTTGACCCATTCAGACAAAATCTTTGTGTGCAAACCCGACTCACCAAAAGCCTGTAATGTTTCTTTTACAGAACTGAAAAATATCTCAAAGGCAAGACCCATACCATGTTAGATAATATCCTAATGGATTCTTATGGCCTCAGCTATCAGATCCACAGTTCAGAAAAAAACTGTTTTAGATTTTACCTATTCTTTTCAGCTTTTAAAAAGTGCATTCATTCAAAAGGTTTTCCTTCAACTCATTAAACAAAGTATCTGCCAGATTGGAAGGATTGTATTGGGCTCTAGGCAAGAGCACCCATGTGTTGCATGAGCTCTTTTCAGGTGATGGTGCAGTAAAGTCTACTATAGTGTTCTCTGAATAGGCCTTGGATACTAAAATCTGAGCTTTGTTAAACAAATGTACCTTAAGTGTTTTGTTTAAATCTACATGTGAAGAGCTGCCCTTTTAAACAGGCTGAGCTTAGAGAATGAGAAATACCTATTTTTGCATGAAGAATTAAAAATACATTTACACTTATACTTCCAAGCCACTCTCGTTATTTCAGACAAGATTTTGAATCTAACTAAATACAAGTGGAAACAGAGGGGGTGTTTGTTTTTTTTCATTTCAAGGGGTTCCTGAAGAAACCTTTTCCAAGTATTAGGAAAACTTCCTGTATGACATAGTGAGAGAGAGCTGTGGGTGGAAGGAGATGAAAAAATGCCAAATTGGATAGAATTACCTTTTGTGAGAAAGAGCATCATCTTATAAGTTTCTTTACCCAATTTTTGATAGTTGTCTTGCCTTCCATTTCCTGCAAGACTCCTTTGCATTTAAGGAAGATGATTCCTGGAAGAGGCTCCTTAGAGGATTCAGAGCCCTTTCACACAAAGGGGATGCATTGATCTGCACTAGGATGCCATAATGATGTGGGGCACATGTAGGACTTGGGAAGCAGCGCCAAATAACAATCAGAAGAGCCGTAGTGGCACAGTGGTTAGAATGCGGTATTGCAGGCTAATTCTGCTGACAGGGAATTAGGGTTGACTCAGCCTTCCCTCCTTCTGAAGTCAGTAAAATGAGAGCCCAGATTGTTGGTGGCAATATGCTGATTCTGTAAACCGCTAAGAGAGGGCTGTAAAGCACTGTGAAGGGGTATGTAAATAAGTGCTATTGCGTTTGTTATCACAGGCTTGTAGCATTTCTTCTGGAAGAGTGGTTCTCCCACCAGGGAGAACTTTTAACTAGCTTGGTCTTCCAGAAACTTCTCCCTGCCTCTTACAACTAGGGCTCTATAGCATTTTGTCACCATTTTGTCCAGTTTTTGAGGGACGACTCAGCAGCTTTTTGAAGGCAGAAAGATGGAATGCAAGATATGCTTGATGGTTCAATAGAAAGATGGAGCAGATCACTTGTATAAGGAACAAAATTGGGGCAGAGTCTATAAAGGGAGAGGCTGATGTCTATGTAGAAAGGTCTTCAAAAGGAGAGATAATAGAAAGGAAAGTCCCTTCCTTCAACTTTTTTTAAAATCTAAGCCATTATAATTGCTATCATACCATTAAGCAAGGATTTGTTTCTTCATTCTATTCAAAACCAAATGATGCTATCACTGAAGCACAATTACATCACATTTAAGTCTTTCTAAAAACTCGACTGATTTCAATGGGAGGGTTCAATTTCCCCCATGCAGCATAAAGTTTCTGGATCATGTCAAACATAATGTGTCAAATGGTGGCATGTAATGTTACAGTACCTGCAACACAAGCTGTCATGAAGCAGGCCACAGTGCCAGCAATCATGGCCCTGAAGGCTGCCCCTGCGATATCTCTCTTCCTGGTGGGAGCCAAGGATGCTGGAGACGTGAATAAAAGAAAATGAACAAGTGAGCAATATGCAGTATTCAGCGCTTTTCTAACACTTTTATAATCTCTGGAGCAGCTTCGGTAAAGATTATTGCTACCTAGGATAGATGCGGTTAGGTAACAATAAGTGATATTTGTAATATCTTTTCAAATGAAAGTTCACTTGGGAAAATCGTGCAGAATTTAAACCATAGAGGCCAACAGAATTCAAGAGGGTTTTGACAAGGTAATGACCCTAAGCTAATGACATGCTTAACTCTGCCTCCAGCTCTACCTGCTCTAATAATATAATATAATATTGTTGTTGTTAATTGCGAAGTCATGTCCAACCCATCGCAACCCCATGGACAACGTTCCTCCAGGTCTTCCTGTCCTCTACCAACTTTTGGAGTCCATTTAAGTTCATGCCTACTGCTTCAGTGACTCCATCCAGCCACCTCATTCTCTGTCGTCCCCTTCTTCTATTGCCCTCAGTCTTTCCCAGCATTCCCTTCTCCAGTGAGTCCTTCCTTCTCATTAGGTGGCCAAAGTATTTGAGTTTCAACTTCAGGATCTGGCCTTCTAAAGAGCAGTCGGGGTTGATCTCTTCTAGGACTGACCGGTTTGAACGCCTTGCAGTCCAAGGGATTCGCAGGAGTCTTCTCCAGCACCATAGTTCAAAGGCCTCAATTCTTTTGCGCTCAGCCTTTCTTATGGTCCAACTTTCGCATCCATACATTGCAACTGGGAAAACCATGGCCTTGACTATACGCACTTTTGTTGGCAGGGTGATAACTCTGCTTTTTAGTATGCTGTCTAGATTTGCCATAGCTTTCTTCCCCAGGAGCAAGCGTCTTTTAATTTCTTGGCTGCAGTCCCCATCTGAGGTGATCTTGGAGCCCAGGAAAATAAAATCTGTCACTACCTCCATTTCTTCCCCATCTATTTGCCAGGAATTGAGAGGGCCAGATGCCATGATTTTGGTTTTCTTAATGTTGAGTTTCAAGCCAACTTTTGCACTCTCCTTCTTCACTCGCATCAAGAGGCTCTTTAGTTCCTCTTCACTTTCTGCCATTAGAGTGGTATCATCTGCATATCTTAGGTTGTTGATATTTCTCCCGGCAATCTTAATTCCAACTTTTGATTCATCTAGCCCTGCCTTTCTCATGAAGTGCTCTGCATATAAGTTAAATAGGCAGGGTGACAGTATACAGCCTTGCCAGACTCCTTTCCCAATTTTGAACCAATCAGTGGTTCCATGTCCAGTTCTCACTGTTGCTTCTTGACCCACATATAGGTTTCTCAAGAGACAAATAAGATGGTCTGGTACTCCCATCTCTTTAAGAGCTTGCCACAATTTGTTGTGATCCACACAATCAAAGGCTTTAGCATAGTCAATGAAGTAGAAGTAGATGTTTTTCTGGAACTCCCTAGCTTTCTCCATGATCCAGCGTATGTTGGCAATTTGATCTCTAGTTCCTCTGCCTCTTTGAAATCCTCCCTGTACTTCTGGTAGTTCTCAATCTACATACTGCTGGAGTCTAGCTTGTAGGATTTTAAGCATAACTTTAGTAGCATGTGAAATGAGTGCAATTGTGCGATAGTTTGAACATTCTTTGGCATTGCCTTTCTTTGGAATTGGAATGTAAACTGACCTTTTTCAATCCTGTGGCCACTGTTGAGTTTTCCAAATTTGCTGGCAAATTGAGTGTAGCACTTTTACTGCATCATCTTTTAAGATTTTGAATAGCTCAGCTGGAATACTATCACCTCCACTAGCTTTGTTGTTGCTCAGATTTCCTAAGGCCCATTTCACTTCACATTCTAGGATGTCTGGCTCGAGGTCAGTGACCACTCCATCGTGGTTATCTGGGACATTAAGCTCATTCTTGTATAGTTCTTCTGTGTAGTTTTGCCACCTCTTCTTAATCTCTTCTGCCTCTTTTAGGTCCCTGCCATTTTGGTCCTTTATCATGCCCATTTTTGCATGAAACGTTCCCTTCATATCTCCAATTTTTTTGAAGAGATCTCTGGTCCTCCCTATTCTGTTGTTTTCTTCTATTTCTTTGCACTGTTCATTTAAGAAGGTATTCTTATCTCTTCTAGCTATTCTCTGGAATTCTGCATTCAATTGGGTGTATTTTTCTCTTTCTCCTTTGCCTTTTGCTTCCCTTCTTTCCTCAGCTATTTGCAAAGCTTCCTCAGACAGCCATTTTGCTTTCTTGCATTTCTTTTTCTTTGGGATGGTTTTAGTTGCTACCTCTTGTACAATGTTGCGAACCTCCGTCCATAGTTCCTCAGGCACTCTGTCTATCTAAGATCTAATTCCTTAAATCTATTTGTCACCTCTACTGTATATTCATCAGAAATATGATTTAGTTCATACCTGAGTGGCCTAGTGCTTTTCCCTACTTTCTTCAATTTAAGCCTAAATTTTGCAACGAGAAGCTCATGATCTGAGCCACAGTCAGCTCCTG
>NW_015389644.1:45917-69823 GCF_001527695.2 Protobothrops mucrosquamatus
AGTCTTGTCATCTCTTGTTTGACTACGTCTAGCTTGCCTTGACTCATGGATCTTACATTCCAGGTTCCTATGGAGCATCGGACTTTCCTTTCACCACCAGATATATCCACAGCTGAGCGTCCTTTCGGCTTTGGCCCAGTCGCTTCATTCTTTCTGACGCTACTAGTACTAGCCCTCTGCTCTTCCCCAGTAGCATATTGTACTTCCGACCTGAGGGGCTCATCTTCCAGCATCATATCTTTTTGCCTTTTAGTACTGTCCATGGGGTTTTCATGGCAAAGATACTGGAGTGGTTTGCCATTTCCTTCTCCAGTGGATCACATTTTGTCAGAACTCTCTGCTATGACCTGTCCGTCTTGGGTGGCCCTACATGGCATAGCTCATAGCTTCATTGAGTTATGCAAGCCCCTTCGCCACGACAAGGCAATAATCCATAAAGGGGATAATAATATAATATAATATAATATAATATAATATAATATAATATAATATAATATAATATAATATAATATAATATAATATAATATAATATAATATAATATAATATAATATAATATAATATAATATAATATAATATAATATAATATAATATAATAAATATAATATTAATATAATATAATATAATATAATATAATATAATATAATATAATATAATATAATATAATATAATATAATAATATAATATAATATAATATAATATAATATAATATAATATAATATAATATAATATAATATAATATAATATAATATAATATAATATAATAATAAATATAATATAATATAATAATATAATATAATAATAATATAATATAAGAAGTATGCATGATTCTTACATAGTGCTCCAAGTATCATGCCCACCGAACCAAAATTTGCAAATCCACAAAGCGCGTAAGTGGCAATTGTTTCAGATCGTATCTGAAATAAACCAAAAGACCAATTACTTTCTCTTTGAGAAAGAAAACCGTTTTTAGTTTCTGGTTAATGGCATTTGAACATACAATAAGGGCGTAATGTCTGTATATGGTTTTGGATGAGAATAAATTTAGAATTTCCCCATGTCCTCTCCCCTCTGCTACGAAGAATTACATATTAGAAGAAGCCAGAAATAGAAATAGAAAATTTTCATACCCTTTATATATTTATCAGATAAAACATCTGGTTCCCATGACTAGATTCCATTATATATATATGATGCTGAAATAGAGAACTTGAACTTCCAATAAAAAAAATCCAATTTTCCTTTAGGTTTTGTTTTTTTTTGTAGTCATGTTGATGGTTTTCTGATAGTGGCTAGAATTTCTCAAAATGTAGCTAATTTCAACACTGGTATGTCTGAAGCCATTAGCAAACACATGTAATACTTTATTGCCAAGGGCTATTTCAGATGTGTCAGCTATTTTGCTGAAATTTCTTAGTAGAAAATGGAACATGCGCATAGTGTGTCAATTCTAATCATGCACATATTTGAATTTTGTGCATATAGATGTCACTCTGCATATGGTTTTCAAAAGAATGAGCAGGCTTAGTAGTGCATTTGATATCTTAAAGAAAAAAATCTTAAAAAAAAAAAATTGAGAGAAACACAGCTTCCCATTGTGAACAGATCTGCATTATCCTGTGGTCATGTCTAGGTAAAAAGACTTTGCAAGTTTTTTAAACAATAAGGTGCAAAATATTTTCCTGAATGTTTCCTCCAATTTGACCACACAACTATCATGACTATGGCTAAATTATTCATCAGTGAACAAAGTTCCTAATGGACTGGAACTTAGATTAATTAGGGCAGGTTTAATGGCCTAGCAGTTATATTTCTATAAAATATTAGATTTGGTTAGGGTTGGTGTGTGTGTGTGTGTGTGAGAGAGAGAGAGAGAGAGAGAGAGAGAGAGGGAGAGGGAGAGGGAGAGGGAGAGGGAGAGGGAGAGGGAGAGGGAAGAAGAGAGAGAGAGAGAGGGAAGGAGGGAGGGAGAGAGAGAGAGAGACTGAGACTTAGTATGTTGTATCCAAGGCCATTTACTCAGTATCTGATTCAACATACTGTGTGAATCCAGAAAATGGGTTTTATTGTGTAAACATGATGAATATTATAGTTTCATTATTTTTTTTCAAAACTTAATACAGTTTTGTGATTTGGATTTTATAATGCTAGTAGAAAATTTGCTTTCCCCCCAATGAATTCATCTAATAGCGTCATCTTAATTCAAGGACAGCAAATGTATGAGAGCAAATTCTCACTTGTCTTTCCTGCTGTTCTCAATGCACCAGCTGATTACACAATAGTAGAATAAATCAGAATTCTCCTTCTCTTTGACCCCTATTTTACTTCAGTGCTAAAGTTATGTACAGTCATACACCCCCAAATATTCATTTGGGTTATAGACAATATTATTAAATTCAACCAAGGCATAACTTGGATTATGAACCACAAGAAAATGGTATTACAAAAATATTTATATCAATTGTGGCTTCAGATCTGTAGGAACCCATGCCTAACATAGTCACTTTAATTCAGAAATAGGTTCTGGGAAAGTCCACCAGACAAAAATCTGTGAGGTATTAGATTTAATGAAACAGAATTGTACAGGAATACTTACACTCAGGTACTGTTTCACACCACTGATGTACATTTCTCCTCCCTTCTTTCTTAGTTTAATCAAGGTTGCAAGGTGTTCATAAGCCACAAATTCATTGAAGAAAGTCTTGTAACCAAGCAGCCCACCAACAATAAAGCTGTCTTCCCAATCTACTCCCATCATAAAAGAAAATGGCATAAACAGATATGAACAGATTATCTATAAGGGATAAAACAAGAACAAAGAGAAATATGAGCTGTAAACCTTATTGAGCACCTATTGACTTATTGATCACACAAGCAAATTCTGAAGCAGTATAAAACCTAGCAGACAACTTTGTCTCCCAAAAAGTAGAGAAGGGAACTAGGGGATTAGCCACATTGGGTCTAATTCTCATTATCAGAGATGAAATGATAGAAGGCGTTGAAGCCACAGGAACCTTGGGAAGTGATCATGCAATATTGGAATTCAACATTATGGAAGCACAAGCAATAGAACACAGTCAAACTAGAGCCTTGGACTTTAAGAGAGCTAATTTCAATAAACTTAGAGAGGGTTTGGGAAGGATTCCATGGATGAGAATCCTCAAGGGGAAAACAACTCAAGAAGCTTGGGAAATTTTGAAAAGTGAGACAATAAAAGCCCAGTCTAGCACAATACCAACAAAGAAGAAAAATAACAGCTCTCAAAAGAAACCAGTATGGCTGCATAAAGAACTCTCTGATAAATTGAAAGATAAAAAGGACAAGTATAAAAAGTGGAAAGAGGGGCACATAACTAAGGCAGAATATCAGCAAATAGCCCGAGCCTGCAAAGATGAAGTGAGGAAAGCTAAGGTTCAAAATGAACTAAGGCTTGCGACCAAAGTCAAAAATAACAAAAAAAAAGCTTCTTTCAACATGTAAAAAACAAGAAAAAAGTTAAGGAAATGATTGATCCATTAGTGGGGGAAAGTGGCAAGAAGATGACAAGCAACAGGGAGAAAGCAGAACTATTTAACTCATTTTTTGCATCTGTCTTTACACAAAGGGAAAAAATAGTCCAACCTATCAAAAACAGTGCCATAAAAAACAGAATAGAAACACAAGTTAAGATAGGCAAGAAAATGGTAAGTGAGCACCTGTCCAGCCTAGACCTACACCCCAAGGTTCTCAAGGAACTGGCAGATGTGATCTCAGAACCACTGAACTATATTTTTCAAAGATCCTGGAGCACTGGGGAACTACCAGAGGACTGGAAAAGAACTGATGTAGTTCCCATCTTCAAAAAAGGGAAAAAAAATGAATACAGGAAATTACAGACCTATTAGCCTGACCTCAATACCTGGGAAGATTCTGGAAAAGATAATCAAACAACAAATCAGCGAACACCTAGAGCAGTGATGGCGAACCTTTTAGAGACCGAGTGCCCAAACTGCAATCCAAAACCCACTTATTTATTGCCGGGTGCCAGGTGGGTGTGGCCCACTGGAGGGGCGTGGCTGTGGTCATGGCAGATTGGGTGGGTGTGGCCAAGGTGGGTGTGGTCACCTCAATGTTGCTCGTGGGGAGGGACACCTGTGGGTGTGGGCAGGGTTGGGGGAGATCCAGGGGGTCTCAGGCAGGTGCGGTGGTAGGCAGGAAGCTTGTCCTGCGGGGTGAGGCGAGGCAGGGCGGCTGCTGCCTGACACCATCGGGCCCCACACACAGAGGCCAGCGAGCGCATGGGGGCCAATGGTGTCCATCAACAGCCACAGCCTGCTGGCCCCTCAACCGGCACACTCTGGGGCTCTGCAGCCCGCTGCCAGCAGTTCAGAGAAGCCGCCTCTGAGCTGGCTGGCCGGCCGACAGCTGAGGAGGTGATGCAGTGGGTCGTGCCCGGGAAAAGGAGAGCATGCGAGGCCAGGAGGGAGGGGACGGGGGGAGGGAAACCAGCCATGCTGGGTTGCATCCAGCCACGTGGGACCTTGGTGAGTTAGCAGGTGGCTGCTTGAAGAGGAACAGTTGCCATCTCCGGGGCATGGTGGGCGTGCCCACTGAGAGGGCTCTGAGTGCCACCTCTGTCACGCATGCCATAGGTTTGCCACCACTGACCTAGAGGCAAACAAAGTCATTACTAAAAGCCAACATGGGTTTGTCAAAAACAGATCATGCCAGATAAATCTTATTGCATTCTTTGACCAAGTGACAAAATTAGTGGACCAAAGGAATGCTGTGGATATAATTTACCTAGACTTCAGTAAGGCATTTGATAAAGTATATCACAACCTACTACTTGATAAGATAGAAAAATGTGGGTTAGACAGCATCACCACCAGATGGATTCGTAGCTGGCTGACCGGCCATACTCAGTGTGTGGTCCTCAATGGAACTACATCTACATGGAGGAAAGTGTGTAGTGGGATGCCCCAGGACTCTATTCTAGGCCCAGTGCTCTTCAACATCTTCATCAACAATTTGGATGAGAGGATAGATGGGGAACTCATCAAATTTGCAGACGACACCAAGCTGGCAGGAATAGCCAACACTCCAGAAGATGGGCTTAAGATACAGAAGGATCTGGACAGACTTGAACACTGGGCGCTATCTAACAAAATGAAATTCAATGGTAAAAAAGTAAGGTTCTACCTTTAGGCAAGGAAAACCAAATGTACAGGTATAGTATAGGTGGTACCTTGCTCAATAGTAGTAACTGTGAGAGGGATCTTGGAGTCCTAGTGGACAATCACTTAAATATGAGCCAGCAGTGTGCTGCAGCTGCCAAAAAAGCCAACACAGTGCTGGGCTGCATTAACAGAGGGATAGAATCAAGATCACGTGAAGTATTAATACCACTTTAGAATGCCCTGGTAAGGCCACACTTGGAATACTGCATCCAGTTTTGGTCACCATGATGTAAAAAAGAGACTCTAGAAAGAGTACAGAGAAGAGCAACAAAGATGATTAGGGGACTGGAGGCTAAAGCATATAAGGAATGATTGCTGGAATTGGGTATGTCTAATTTAATGAAGAGAAGGATGAGGGGGGACATGATAGCAGTGTTCCAATATCTCAGGGGCTGCCACAGAGAAGAGGGAGTCAAGCTATTTTCCAAAGTGCCTGAAAGCAGAACAAGAAGCAATGGATGGAAACTAATCAAGGAGAGAAGCAATCTAGATGAACTAAGGAGAAACTTCCTGACAGAACAATTAACCAGTGGAACAACCTGCCTCCAGAAGCTGTGAATGCACCAACACTGGAAGTTTTTAAGAAGAGACTGGACAGCCATTTGCCCGAAATGGTATAGGGTTTCCTGCCTGAGCAGGGGGTTGGACTAGATGACCTCCAAGGTCCCTTCCAACTGTATTATTATTATTATTATTATTATTATTATTATTATTATTATTGTTGTTGTTGTTGTTGTTGTTGTTGTTGTTGTTGTTATTGTTAGAGACAATAAATACAGTATGCTTAAAATGTCTTGTTATCAGCTAAAACTTTTATCTAGCAGTGTAGTCTCAAGATTAAACAGTCTATTTATTATGGACACTACATCTTAGTCCAGAAAGAGAAAAAAAATATAACTAAATAAAAAAGCATTCCCACCCTTTAAATGGCCTTAGGGATTGGTTTAGATCCAAGAATGACATAAAACTATCCCCTATTTTCAGGAGACAGGTGATTGAATCTGTAAAATTATACATTGAGTGGAAAGAATGAATAGTAAAACATTATTACATCATTATTATATCACAAGAATACTGTACTATTTGCAAGATCATCACATAAAATGGGTTGCTAGAAAAGCCAAACTACACTATGGAAATCTACATCTCAAACTGAGCTGTTTTAACAAAAAGAGTGAAAGAGATCCCAATTTAGAGGGGACAAAAACTTAACTCTTTCCTACCAATTTAGCTTAATTTAACTCTAATTTAATTTAGTCATTCCTATGGGTAAAGTCTTTTCTTTCTTGACTGAGACACCAGATCAGTGTTAATAGTAGATGCAGCTCTAGAGCATCCACTGTTAATTTTTATCCTATTGATAGGATGACATNTACAGGAAATTACAGACCTATTAGCCTGACCTCAATACCTGGGAAGATTCTGGAAAAGATAATCAAACAACAAATCAGCGAACACCTAGAGCAGTGATGGCGAACCTTTTAGAGACCGAGTGCCCAAACTGCAATCCAAAACCCACTTATTTATTGCCGGGTGCCAGGTGGGTGTGGCCCACTGGAGGGGCGTGGCTGTAGTCATGGCAGATTGGGTGGGTGTGGCCAAGGTGGGTGTGGTCACCTCAATGTTGCTCGTGGGGAGGGACACCTGTGGGTGTGGGCAGGGTTGGGGGAGATCCAGGGGGTCTCTGGCAGGTGCGGTGGTAGGCAGGAAGCTTGTCCTGCGGGGTGAGGCGAGGCAGGGCGGCTGCTGCCTGACACCATCGGGCCCCACACACAGAGGCCAGCGAGCGCATGGGGGCCAATGGTGTCCATCAACAGCCACAGCCTGCTGGCCCCTCAACCGGCACACTCTGGGGCTCTGCAGCCCGCCGCCAGCAGTTCAGAGAAGCCGCCTCTGAGCTGGCTGGCCGGCCGACAGCTGAGGAGGTGATGCAGTGGGTCGTGCCCGGGAAAAGGAGAGCATGCGAGGCCAGGAGGGAGGGGACGGGGGGAGGGAAACCAGCCGTGCCGGGTTGCATCCAGCCACGTGGGACCTTGGTGAGTTAGCAGGTGGCTGCTTGAAGAGGAACAGTTGCCATCTCCGGGGCACGGTGCGCGTGCCCACTGAGAGGGCTCTGAGTGCCACCTCTGTCACGCATGCCATAGGTTTGCCACCACTGACCTAGAGGCAAACAAAGTCATTACTAAAAGCCAACATGGGTTTGTCAAAAACAGATCATGCCAGATAAATCTTATTGCATTCTTTGACCAAGTGACAAAATTAGTGGACCAAAGGAATGCTGTGGATATAATTTACCTAGACTTCAGTAAGGCATTTGATAAAGTATATCACAACCTACTACTTGATAAGATAGAAAAATGTGGGTTAGACAGCATCACCACCAGATGGATTCGTAGCTGGCTGACCGGCCATACTCAGCGTGTGGTCCTCAATGGAACTACATCTACATGGAGGAAAGTGTGTAGTGGGGTGCCCCAGGACTCTATTCTAGGCCCAGTGCTCTTCAACATCTTCATCAACAATTTGGATGAGAGGATAGATGGGGAACTCATCAAATTTGCAGACGACACCAAGCTGGCAGGAATAGCCAACACTCCAGAAGATGGGCTTAAGATACAGAAGGATCTGGACAGACTTGAACACTGGGCGCTATCTAACAAAATGAAATTCAATGGTAAAAAAGTAAGGTTCTACCTTTAGGCAAGAAAAACCAAATGTACAGGTATAGTATAGGTGGTACCTTGCTCAATAGTAGTAACTGTGAGAGGGATCTTGGAGTCCTAGTGGACAATCACTTAAATATGAGCCAGCAGTGTGCTGCAGCTGCCAAAAAAGCCAACACAGTGCTGGGCTGCATTAACAGAGGGATAGAATCAAGATCACGTGAAGTATTAATACCACTTTAGAATGCCCTGGTAAGGCCACACTTGGAATACTGCATCCAGTTTTGGTCACCACGATGTAAAAAAGAGACTCTAGAAAGAGTACAGAGAAGAGCAACAAAGATGATTAGGGGACTGGAGGCTAAAGCATATAAGGAATGATTGCTGGAATTGGGTATGTCTAATTTAATGAAGAGAAGGATGAGGGGGGACATGATAGCAGTGTTCCAATATCTCAGGGGCTGCCACAGAGAAGAGGGAGTCAAGCTATTTTCCAAAGTGCCTGAAAGCAGGACAAGAAGCAATGGATGGAAACTAATCAAGGAGAGAAGCAATCTAGATGAACTAAGGAGAAACTTCCTGACAGAACAATTAACCAGTGGAACAACCTGCCTCCAGAAGCTGTGAATGCACCAACACTGGAAGTTTTTAAGAAGAGACTGGACAGCCATTTGCCCGAAATGGTATAGGGTTTCCTGCCTGAGCAGGGGGTTGGACTAGATGACCTCCAAGGTCCCTTCCAACTGTATTATTATTATTATTATTATTATTATTATTATTATTATTATTATTATTATTGTTGTTGTTGTTGTTGTTGTTGTTGTTATTGTTAGAGGCAATAAATACAGTATGCTTAAAATGTCTTGTTATCAGCTAAAACTTTTATCTAGCAGTGTAGTCTCAAGATTAAACAGTCTATTTATTATGGACACTACATCTTAGTCCAGAAAGAGAAAAAAAATATAACTAAATAAAAAAGCATTCCCACCCTTTAAATGGCCTTAGGGATTGGTTTAGATCCAAGAATGACATAAAACTATCCCCTATTTTCAGGAGACAGGTGATTGAATCTGTAAAATTATACATTGAGTGGAGAGAATGAATAGTAAAACATTATTACATCATTATTATATCACAAGAATACTGTACTATTTGCAAGATCATCACATAAAATGGGTTGCTAGAAAAGCCAAACTACACTATGGAAATCTACATCTCAAACTGAGCTGTTTTAACAAAAATAGTGAAAGAGATCCCAATTTAGAGGGGACAAAAACTTAACTCTTTCCTACCAATTTAGCTTAATTTAACTCTAATTTAATTTAGTCATTCCTATGGGTAAAGTCTTTTCTTTCTTGACTGAGACACCAGATCAGTGTTAATAGTAGATGCAGCTCTAGAGCATCCACTGTTAATTTTTATCCTATTGATAGGATGACATTAGACTAATAGATGGGACATACAATTGCCTGGAGCAGTGCCACCCCATCCATCACCAAAAATGGTACCACCCAAAGTGGCACTCACAGCCACTCCATCTTGCCAGGGCTCAGTTTTAATATATTGCTCCCTAACCAGATCTCCACAACCTCCAGACCCGAGAAAGGGCAGTCATAGCATCGCTTAACTCACCACATTCTTGAAACCTCAAAATCTGCTTCAGTAGATGAAAGGAATTATTTTCTTTCAGACTGGCTAATAGGAAATACCCACTAAATTCGTTCATAGCCTTTTGCTCAAGGGTAAAATGATTTGATATTTCTGAGTCACTGGGGGAAAAATTAATCTGGCCATTAAACAGGCATTAAAAACATATGCAGGAGAATAAAATCTGTAATGTGGCTTGGGCTGAGGAATGAGGGTTCAATTCTCTTTCTATCCTACCTGGAGTCTGTGGATTGGGGTGGAACATTTTCAAATGAATATTCAAACTGAGGCAGAAAGGCAGGAAGAAGCCATGTTTTAACTAATTAGGATCTCTTTGCCTATCAGGCAATTGGGGCCACTCTCAACAAGGTTGAATATTGTGCTCAAAAAGTATTTGTGTTTCCTTTATGCTCCATTAGAAAGCAGAAAAAAAAATTCTCTTGGGAAACTGTCCAGGCCAGCTGTATCCCTTTTGTTTACTGCATTAAAAACCTCCTCACTGAGTGCTTTTATAAATGGTCCCTTGTAGCTAGATAGATGAAGCATCATTAGATTGTTAAGCAATCCATTACTCTTTTCTTTAACTGCATCAGGACTGCGGCTGCTTCCAAGGTAAGCATCTGCACCTAGCTTGCCATATTTTTCTTCTATGCTTAAAGTGATATTCTTTTTGCTCTCAATGGGAATTGAACTCCTTCTTTCCTTTTTTTGCCATTCTAAATGTTTTTCCCATCCATTTATAATTTCCACGGTACCATATGTTACATTAAGTGGAAGCACTTTAATGCAGAAGGTTCTGCATTCACGCATGCCCTAATAATACATAAATAATTGGCTCAACCTGTAATGAATTAATTCTGCCCTTTCCCTCCATGTGATCATTTCCCTTTTTATTTATTTATGGTTGCATTTTAGACCCATCTGCTCATAGTACATAGTTAAAGCAGGGACAGTCATCCAGTTTTTTCCCCTTGCTTTCCATCTGATGATTTCTTGCTCATTGTGAATATGTTAACTGATTGTCTAGATTAATCAGCAGTTTTTACTGAAGTGGGAGCCTTTTTTTTTCTATGTTTGTTCAACAGAGGTACACCTGAATTTTCATGGGTTTTGACCAATTATATGGGGATCACAGGTGGAGTTAGATTTTATTTCATGTATATGTAAATTTAATTAAATGTATGTTTAATTAATACAATTCCATTCTACCTATATATTTAAAATTAGTATTCTTATATGACTTAAAAAAGGTAAATTCGGTAACAACTTTAATTATATGATTCTGTAAGCTTAATCATAATAATGATTAAATCAAATGATTGTATAAACCTATGGAGGTTACTGGGCTGTGACATTGAAGTCTCAAGTTGTGCACCCAATTTTCATACAATGATCTGGGGATATTAACCAAACAGATGATACATAGAAGTACAGTAGTGCCTTTATTGGTAAACTGCAACACAAACAGAATTTGTGTGACTTATTTGTCATGACCACCTGGAAACAAGCAGAATTTTTTTCTTTAAGATCTACAGTCTTTGACTTACAACTATTTGTTTAGTGACTGTTCAAAGTTACAATGGCACTGAAAAAAGTGACTATAACTGTTTTTCACACTTATGACTGTTGTAGCATTCCCATGGTCACGTGATCAAAATTTGTATGCTTGGCAATAGGCATATATTTAGGATGGCTGCAGTGTCCTGGGGTCATGTAATCACCTTTTGCGACCTTCTGACCAGCAAAGTCAATAGGGAAGCCAGATTCACTTGACAACCATGTTACTATCTTAACTATTGCAGTGATTCACTTAACAGCTGTGGCAAGAAAGGTTGTAAAATGGGGCAAAACTCACTTAACAACTGCCTCGCTTCGCAACAGAAATTTTTGGCTCAATTGAGTGCATAAGTTGAGGACTACCTGTATGTGTGTCTATGTGTGTGTGTACATCACACACACATGTGCCTTATTCATGTCCCATTCATTATTTGGGTCTCAGCAGTAAAAAATTAAAACACAAGGCAAATGCACTCACTACATGATTCTTGGCATGTAAATGGCATGAAGTAGCCATTTACTCCCCTGCATTTTGCACATTGAACTCCTTACCAGTAGTTTGTAGTTTGTATAACATGTTAATTAATCATTGTGCCTGATTTTTTTTTGATGGTTGATTTATCCTTTCAGCTGCCCCTCCTTCCTGCTTCCATGCAAGGAAATCCAGAATTAGTCACACAGGAGCACAGACATCTTTCTACCTCTCACACAAAAACCCTATTTTTAATATCACAACAACGAAGAATTTTTTTGCAGACTCTCTGTTACAGAAAAGTGCCTGGTCAAATACTTCAGTATTCAGAAGAGTGCCTTCTTCTAATAATTCTTAGCAGACAGTAGATACATCAGTGCAAGGAAACACAAATATCGTACGTTGACAACTTTAAGACTTGGGGACTTCAACTCCCAGAATTCCCCAGCCAGCCATGCTGGGAGTTGAAGTCCATATGTCTTAAAGTTGCCAAGACTGAACACCCCTGCCTTAAGGCATAATCTACAACTTCAGATATCCTCTTAATAGTAGGCTGAAGTGAAGTCTAGGCTACATCTCCCATACCCCTTGCTTGAGCTAACAGCTGATAGGACAATACCTCAAAGCTCAGTTGTGGGTAGTCAAACATGTTCCCCAGCCAAGACAGGACTGCGTTAAAGAAGGCCAATAAAGCAAGGAAGGCAATCAGATTCACAGCAATGTTGGCTACCAGGGGGATGGCAGCACTGGCACCTTGGCTGGCAGCTTCCAACAGGTTCCTAGCTTCTCTTCAGCAGCAAAAGAAAAGGTGCACATTAATGTGACATTTGTATGGCTCAAAGTGCAAATTTAGCCAACCAAACAGTCAAAACAATCTTTCCCCTACAATAACAGTATTCATCCTTTTTAAAATATCAGGAGGGCCAGCAACCAGAATAATATTCAAAGCAATATTTAATATTGTTAATAATTTTGACACTGAGAGAAACTTTTGTGAATGTAAAAAAGCACTTATGAGGGCTTAAAACAGGAATGCAGATCTTTAGCATCTGTTGATCCTACAGTGAGGGGAACAGAATAAATAACCTCAAGCAGCTGTTAATTAATTTAATGTTTATTAATAATTGATTATCATTAATTATTAGATGCTGATGAATTATTTGATCATATTCATTGCCTGTGAATTAGGAGGTGAATCATATTTGTGCTAAGTGTGTTTATGGCTACCAGACAGCTGAAATGGCCAGTTCTATTTTCCCTTATTTAAGTTCTTAGATTGTGAGAGTTATGAGCTTTAATTCTTTCTTACTGATGCTTTGTGTTTTCAAATGGCTTTGTGGAAACTAGCAATTCAGCAGCTGCGCCTTTTTCTTCTTACAGGTGGGCACTAATGGGAACCAATTTGTTGATATTTGAGCCTCTGTCTGAGGTAGCAAGAACTCAATGGCATGGGAATAATGGCAATATTATCTAAGTAAGTTCTTTTCATTGCAGATGACTTTGCTCAAATCAACCAAAAGCAGATTTGTGTTCCCCAGGTATGTTTCTTCTAGTTTCAGTTAATTGAATAGTCCGTAGATGAGCATCTATCTCTATGGTTTTTCAAAGTGTTACTAAGTCCAGCAGCCATGAAAATATAACATAAACATATAAATTGCTTACCCTTTTTCCATTTTTGTACCCTCTTGGGCATTTATCTGGGGATTTTCAGTCTCAGGCCAGAAGAGTTTAGCAATAGCTAAAGCTGCTGGTGCAGACATCACAGAAGCAGTTAATAAATGGGAAGGTGAAACCTGACAAATGAAAACGAATTATTTTTTTACATTAGGACAGTGTTATTCAACCTCAGCGACTTCAAGTCAGTGTGGGCTTTACTTCCCAGAATTTCCCAGTTAGCGTGCTTTAGAGATGGGTTGAAAAAAAATGTTGTTTTAGAAGCTGTAATAAAATATATTGGAATAATATGAAAAAATGGAGGCCAACAGCATTTTAAAGAACAGGCAGGATTTTGTACGAGAAAGGGGAATTTTAACTAGAGAAAGAAGTCTAGAAAGCTCTGGAAATCATAGACCTCAAAAGCAAATTCAATGACCACAGTGTCAACTCTCAGTAGCAAAAAGACATCACCCTGATATAAGAGAGTGGTATCATTAGGTTTACGGTAGCTTCAAGAAATGAGGAAATACAAAAAGAAAAGAAAAGAAAGAAAGAAAGAAAGAAAGAAAGAAAGATCCCTAATGAGGCAAAACAGCTAATGAAAACGAATCATGTTTAACACCACAAACTCCTGACTACAAACAAGATAAAATAATCATTATCAATTACTGTGCTTCCATTCTTACCCCAAAGGAAATATATGCTCCTAAAACACTTCCAGCAATGGTGGCAAATCCCGCTGTCATGATAGCATGGAGTTCAGACTTGGTAACATAGGGCAGATATGGTTTTACCATGAGAGGAGACTCCGACTGTAAGAAAAAGAAATCAAGTAAGCAGATTTTACTTATATCTTCCTCTTATATTTTAGAATGGTCTGTCAAGCCCCCATGCCACAGGTTATTGTCAGGTGCAAAGGATCAGGGCCACATGTGAAGTTGCAGTACAGAAGATTTATTATTCAAGCCTATTGACAAGAATGCAGTCAACTAACAGTCAGCATTAAACTGGCACTTGATAAAGGTCAACAAATTCAAGGGGGGCTGGACTTGGGTCACTTGTGGCAACGTAAGAACTCTTAACCGATGATGTGTTTAACTCCAGCCCCCAGCTCTGCCTGCTTTTCTCCTACAGATATGATCCAGGACAGCGGTCCCCAACCTTTCCAGCCCCGTGGACTGTCAGTGTGTGTGTGGGGGGGAGGGGATGGTTTCATGCACAGGCACTCTGCTCGTGCAAATGGAGCTTTCCGTGCTTGCCTGCCACTTGCGTGGCCTTGTTGCCCAGTTGATTGGGGGTTTGGGATCCCTGAATTCACGAAGCAAATTTTACATGGATGACAGCAAGGAGTTTTAATGCAAAGAATTAGGGATAAAGCTCAGAATCTCGGAAACTTAATAGAACCCTCCAGCCCTCATTTATTAGTGTAAATGAATACACTAATTAGTCTAAAGGAATACACTTGTAAAGGAAGAATCTTTTTGAACATTTTGAATACCTTCTTCCTTGGCTTTTTGAAGTTTGAACTGGGGTCATTCTTCTGGTTAAAAAAGGGTCAAAAGATAGAATTGTATAGGTTTTTTTGTTTTAGAAGGAAATCTTGACAGAAAATATGTGCCTATTTTGGACACTGTTGCATGAATTTATGGTATCCTTTCTCATATAATCTAATGCAAATCCAATCTGAACATTAGGCTAATGCAAAAGCATGAACCTGCAATATTCTTGCATATCAGGCAGCATCTCTGCTCTAAGAGGGAATCAATAACCAATTTATCTTGCTTCTGAGTTTTCTGGAATCATGAGAAACAAACAAGAAAAGAAAAAAAAAACTTACTGCCCCATGTAAGAATGTCTACTCTGCCAAGGCAATAAAATAGTTGACCTATTATTAGAAATGCTGAACCTTCCTTCGTATCTGGAATTTAAATATTTGTACTGCTTTGTCTCTTGGGAGTTGTGCAATGGCATTTTAAATGGATGATTTCCATGGCTGTTAATACTTACCCAGGTGTTTGTCCTCTGTCTATTAGCTTACTTCTCTGCCTCACAAACTTACCATTCCCACAAATATATTGCCAGCTGCAACTAAAGATTCTACTGGACTTGTCTGTAAGGTAATTTGCATGATCCATCCAACCTATGAAAGTTACAATACACAAAATTAATCTTTTGGCCATTTTCAAGCTGCATCATGTACATAGAATACAACAAACAACTTTAACTGAATTAAAGTACATGTAAGGAATTAAAGTAAACTCTGTAAGGAATTCTCCCATGTCCGTAATTTTCTTTAGGAGGCTATTTGGAATACACCAAATATATACCAATTTCTTACAATACATGAATCCCTAGCTGAGTCAGGTCTGCCAGGGTAGAATCATTGCCAGGGGCATCCATGCGTATCTTGATTAGACAAAATGTTATAAACTGGAACATATCAAGCCGCTTTGAGCTTTTATAATGAATCTACGAATAAATCAGTTTAATCTGCTACATTGGCACAGGCTACATAAAGTCTAAATTACAGAATTCGCATAAGACTAACAGAGCTTGGATAGTGTAAGTTGTACAGTTTATGAATACTCTGGCAGAATTACAGGGACCTACATCTTCCAGTCTCCCCAGAAACCAGGAATTTCACCACAGCTCCATTGCAGGATCAGACTAACATAATTCTACCGTTCTACCAATTCTACCTGCTTTTTTTCCCCTCTCCAACTTGTCCAAAAATGTAACTTACCAAACAAAAGGATGCACCTTTTAATAACCATAATCTTCCTATATTTGCTGAACAGTTTAGATAGCTGTTTGTCATTATAGACTAAATGTTAAACTATTTTGACTGGAAGAATTTCTGAGAATAGAAGGCAATGAAATAGTAGATGTGGGAATGAAATCAAGGCATTTGGACGATCTAGTAGGCTTTTTAATGTGGATAATTATACAATATAGACCTAAGGCAGCACTTAAAACAGAATCAACTCAAAGTTGAACCAGTGGCTTCATATTATCAAGGTAAGATTTGAGAGATGGGAAGCCTCTTCTTCTCCCCAAATTCTTTCTACAGCCCTCCAGCAATGTTTCTTTCAATGAGAAGAGAGACAGGGAATCATATGGGAAGGATATAATCATTTCCAGTTCCCTTCCATGAGAATAATTCAACTTTTCTTTGAAGGAGACCTAGATCCAGCCCTTGGGCTGGAATTTTGTAATGCAGGGCTAAGGCCATAACAAGATGAAATCCTAGTATTGGTTCTAGAAACTGATAAAGAGATGGTGATATCCTGAAAAGATTGGTATTTATTCATTAAGTATTTGCTCTTTTATCTTACACATCTTATTCTTGCTTTATTGCAATTTGAAGTTTTATTGTGTCAGATGAAAGGAAGAAATTATATTCTAGAAGTGACAGTTAGTGATAGACTTTGCTTATATATTTAGACCTTCCCTGAAACATTCTTCAGACCGATGTTTCTTAACTTTGAGAGGTATGGACTACAACTCCCAGTCAGCATGCTGGTCAGTACAGATAATCTCCAACTTGCAACAGTTCATTTAATGAAGTTACAACAGCACTGAAAAAAATGACTTATGACCAGTTTTCACATTTACAACCGTTGCAGCATCCCTGTGGTCACATAATCATACTTCAGATGCATGGCAACTGCTTCATATTTATGACGGTTGCAGTGTCCCGGGGTCACGTGATCTCCTTGTGTAGCCTTCTGACAAGCAAAGTTAATGGGGAAGTCAGATTCACTTAACAACCGTGCTACTACATTAACAACTGCAGTGATTCGCTTAACAATTGTGACAAGAAAGATCGCAAAATGGGACAAAACTCTCTTAACAATGATCTCACTTAGCAACATAAATTTTGGGCTCAATTGTGGTTGTAAGTTGAGGACTATCTGCACAGAAAATGGAATTTTACTTATTATCAGATTTCACAGACAATTAATCTACTCTTCCCTAAACTAAATCCCACATTTAATGTCTAGTTAATGGAAGAAGCTGCGTAGACTCATCACTGTGAAGTAATTCCCCCTCTTGTTCATGCACGCATGTGCACACATACGCGTGTGCACACACACACACATACATACTTACCTGTGAGTCTCAGCTTTTGAATCCTAAGCCTTCCCTCTGACCTTAATAAATGATCGTTCTTTGCTCAACCAATTGAAAGGTACCTACTCAGATTTTTCACACTGGTTTTTATTTATTATTTATTTATTATTTATTGAATTTATATACCGCCCTATCTCCCTTACAGGACTCAGGGCGGTGAACAGGCGATAATAAAAACCATGATAAATATACACAAGTTTCTGTTCTAAAATCAAATTAAATAACAGGCCTGCTCTAAAAGTACCCCATACAAAAACCGCCACTAAAACATAATCAAACTACGCCAGGCCGGCTGCACGGAATAGATGGGCCTTCTGTTTTGTTTGATCTGAGGACTTCTGCTCCCACCCTTGCCAGCTTTATCCCTTATACCCACTCAATATACAGGGAGTGATGAGCTCAAGACATATAGAATGCTTCAGGTTAAATAAAGTTATTTTATGATAGTTTACAAGATGCATTAGATTTAGGGGAAAAGTGCTACATACTTTTTTAAAAGAGAAAAGGAAATTAAGAAAAACAATCTGATCCATGTACTATATATATTTCTATAATTATAAAAGACAAATTGTAATTTTATAACTGGAAACAAATTCCTTGTGTATCCAATCACATGTGGCCAATAAAGAATTCTATTCTATTCTATTCTATTCTATTCTATTCTATTCTATTCTATTCTATTCTATTCTAGTCTAGTCTAGTCTAGTCTAGTCTAGTCTAGTCTAGTCTATTATTGTGAAGCTTCTCAAAGTACCCAGAACACTGTTACCTTTTTAATAAGCCACTGCATGAATCCGACATGGTATAGCACAGACATCACTGTACTGAAGAAAATAATAATAGGCAGCACCTAGTCGAAGACAAAACATCTATTGTTAAAAACTGTTTCCAAGTTATCTAAATGCTTTCCTATGTTATAAAGTTCAAACAGACCAACTCTAAAATACTGTACCATCAATCTTGTAATCAAAGACTAACAATTTGTCAGTGTTCATAGGCCGAAATAAATTAAAATAATACATTCCAGAAGCATGCTTGTCTTACCAAGATGCCTGGAGAAGGAATTCCTGAGTGCCACACACAAAAAAAAGAGCAGCTATGCTTTATTTCTTTAAAAAAAACATGATTTTATTGAAACTTTTAAAGAAGAAGATAAAAACCAATCAGAATTAATGTGACATAAAGAGGAAAAGAAGAAGAAATAAAAGAGAAAGCAAAAAGTACAAGAAAAGAATCAGGGAGTCCAGATGCCCCTCAGTCCACCTGGTTCCCCAACTCCTGCTTTAAAATGGATTTAGTCAACTGAGAGCAAAAGAACTTGCTGATTAATAATATTTGTTGCTGTAAGCAAATGCTGTTCTATCCTCTTTAAAACTGGTCTTTTTCAGGTTCATTATTTTGGTCAGCATATCATAGTACTTCAGACAATGCCAAATGATACTTCTCTCATCAAAGAACTGGCTGAAACTGACTGGTACTTTAAACAGGAATATTTCTTTTAGGGAAATATTGTACATACAAAACGTGATGTGCTTTACTGATTCATTTTGTAAACTTACCCACTATAACTTGGTCAGTGTAAGCCAGGTACAACAAAAACAATGCCTATTTACCTTGAAGGCAAAGAAGTGATCAGTATATTTTTCACCAAACACGAATTTAGCACCAGCATCGGTATATCCCAAGAAAATCTTAAAGGGAAGAGAAAAAGGGAGAATAAGTTGTTTTAAGGGGGAAAACACCCTCAATTATTCTAATCCAATTTTTTAAAGACTTGTATTTCTCAAGTATTCAACCAATCATTACAGGTTTAATGTTCAAGTAGTGAATTGTATGACTCACTAGGTGAGGTCAATTGAAAATAAGAACTAGTGAATCATGAACTCTTGAATCAAGGGAAAGTCAAGGTAGTCTTGAAAGACTTAAATCAAGGTAAAGGAAGTATAAGTTCCTCTTTGATTTAAGACATTGTCAAAAGCTGGATGTGAGGCACCCCACCACATCTGTAACTTTCTGTTCTTAAGTGGAAATTAAGATTGCTGTCTCATTTTTATTTTCATACAGACCACTCACTGCATAAATACAAATCCCCAGTGCTTTTTTTGTAAAACAAACAAACAAACAAACAAACAAAAAAAGGTGCCGGAACTCACACATGTCATACAACCCGCCTTGCCTACCCTACAAGGTTCCATTAAAAAAAAGTGCCGGAACTCCGTTCCGGGCGTTCTGTGACAAAAAAAGCCCTGCAAATCCCAGGACTGAAAGACAAACTTTTCAGAGTTTCAAGTTAAGCAAAACAATGAGCACTGTGGGAGTGGCAGTATCTTTCTTCTTCCTGGTTCTTAGCTGCTGATCTAGCTTTGTTTGTCATCACAATGATTAGTATCTCTGCACCCCACACTTCCAATGCTACAAGGAATTCTAATTGCTTCCTCCTGCCTAACCCAAGATAAGAGGTAAAAAGAAATGTTGCTAGGTCTCAAGGAAATTCAGAGATTTGTATTTTGTGACTGATCTGTGGTCACAGTCCATGTACTCTGCAATTTCACAAAGAAAGAAAAGCAATACATTATTCTAAGATAATTATTCCTGGGACTTAAAACTAAGGGGGGGGAACATATAAATGCTGCAGCGTTCTTCTATAATAAAAATGTGAACCCTCAAACTAATTCTGAATTTAAAAAAACCGAAACTAACAAGGAAACATGCCAGTTTAATAATGACCTCGGTGAAATGAAACTTGGAGACCTTATACAGTAATTCTAACCTTTGGAGATGTTAATGGCAGAAACATTTTATAAATTGTGCAGATAAATGCAAATCTGCAAGGGAAACATTTTGGGATTGTTTAGAAACAAAGGGCACTTACTTGGAAAATTTATTTATTTATTTATTTATTTATTTATTTATTTATTTATTTATTTATTTATTTATTTATTTATTTATTTGTCAATCACATTTTTTAACCCCCTCTCTCCCTCAGAGAGGGGCTCTGGGGGTTTTCCAATGGTAGTAGAAGAATATTTAAAAGGAAAGGCTGTATTTAAAAATGCTTCACTGACAGGTGCTACTTGTATTGACATGGGGAAGAGGAAGAAAATTATGTGGTTGTATCTTGCTACAGTGCAACAGTATTGTAATATCTTATGCTAAAATGATTAAGATTTCTCTGGAGATTTTTCCCTTCTCTTAGGTACCCCATTTCTAACAGAATGGCTATGAAAGATGAACATTTGGAAGGCAACGGATTGTGACAAACTGCATGAACCAGTCCATTTAAATAGTGAATGTATGTTATTTGCCTGCAGAGGTCCACTACCGAATCATGATTTCAAAGGATGCAGAACTTAGTCCCAAAGGTGCTTTATGGGGAGGCCACTAGACTTTCTGGTTTTTCTTTGAAGATGTTTCACTTCTCATCCAAGAAGCTTCTTCTGCTCTGACTGGATGATGGGGAATAGAAGGATTTATATTAAGGAATATAAATCTTTCCATTCCCCACCATCCAGTCAGAGCTGAAGAAGCTTCTTGGATGAGAAGCGAAACGTCTTCAAAGAAAAAACAAGAAAGTCCAGTTGCCTCCTGAAAAAGCACCTTTGGGACAACCATGACCTGGATGGTTGAGAGAATAGACAGGCAGAACATCCATGACCTGGATGGTTGACTGAGAATAGACAGGCAGAACTTAGGTTAAGGATAAATTAATGTGGTTTTTGAAATCCTTTGTTTTTGCCTCAGGTATACTTAAGACTTTTTTTTGCTGCCTCTACAATCAACAATATTTCCTTGTTACTTGACAAGGAAGAGAACATTTTTTTCTGCTCTTAGTGTTCATGCTCAGGTCCTCCACCCTTGGTATGAATAGCTTCCAATGACTGCTTTTTTCTTCCATGACTGTGTGACACTCTGTCATTTCCAGTTCAGAGCTTATGCAACTTAAAAGTTTCTACAGCTTTTCCAGTTTTTCCTTTTATCCCAGTCCAATTTTTGACATGGATGAGATATGGCATACCTCACTGATGACACAGCCACTGACAGAATCAGTGCTTAAGATCTGCAAAGTAAGTTCAGCCATTTTATACTATTGCAAGGAATACTTTCTTTCTGGTTACTGGCAACTGTCTTGACTATTTTGTGCTGTAGGAAAGACCGATTTCTATAAAGGCCTCTGTCCAAGTAATGCTTGACTGGCACTTTTCAAAGCGCTTGTCAGATCTTAGGGAGAGTTTTTAACACAGAAGGAGTGCTAGACTTAGTTTTGAAAACAGTTCTACTGCTATGTTGCTAATCCTTGTTAGAGATGTCTGCTGCTTCTACTGACCAGGTGTTTTGCTTGGCCATATTGTTATTGTTTTTATTACTTTGGCGATGGTGGGTGACACTGCCATCTTCTCTATTCCATTCCAATGTTGATGCCAAGAGCTGTGGTGGTGCAGTGGTTAGAATGCAGTACTGCAGGCTAATTCTGCTGACTACCAGGGGTTCAGTCCTCACCAGCTCAAGGTTGACTCAGCCTTCCATTCTTCTGAGGTCAGTAAAATGAGGACCCAGTGAGGACCCAAATGAGGACCAGTGAAGCAGTATATAAGTCTAAGTGCTATTGCTATTGGTTGCCACGAGGAGGATTGCTGTTATGTGCAAGTCAGTCACAACTGCTGCTCTCAATGGCCATCTNTTTTATTTTATTTTATTTTATATTTTATTTTATTTTATTTTATTTTATTTTATTTTATTTTATTTTATTTTATTTTATTTATTTTATTTATTTATTTATTTATTTATTTATTTATTTATTTATTTATTTATTTATTTATTTGTCAATCACATTTTTTAACCCCCTCTCTCCCTCAGAGAGGGGCTCTGGGGTTTTTTCCAATGGTAGTAGAAGAATATTTAAAAGGAAAGGCTGTATTTAAAAATGCTTCACTGACAGTTACAGGTGCTACTTGTATTGACATGGGGAAGAGGAAGAAAATTATGTGGTTGTATCTTGCTACAGTGCAACAGTATTGTAATATCTTATGCTAAAATGATTAAGATTTCTCTGGAGATTTTTCCCTTCTCTTAGGTACCCCATTTCTAACAGAATGGTTATGAAAGATGAACATTTGGAAGGCAACAGATTGTGACAAACTGCATGAACCAGCCCATTTAAATAGTGAATGTATGTTATTTGCCTGCAGAAGTCCACTACCGAATCATGATTTCAAAGGATGCAGAACTTAGTCCCAAAGGTGCTTTATGGGGAGGCCACTAGACTTTCTGGTTTTTCTTTGAAGATGTTTCACTTCTCATCCAAGAAGCTTCTTCAGCTCTGACTGGATGATGGGGAATAGAAGGATTTATATTAAGGAATATAAATCTTTCCATTCCCCACCATCCAGTCAGAGCTGAAGAAGCTTCTTGGATGAGAAGCGAAATGTCTTCAAAGAAAAAACAAGAAAGTCCAGTTGCCTCCTGAAAAAGCACCTTTGGGACAACCATGACCTGGATGGTTGAGAGAATAGACAGGCAGAACATCCATGACCTGGATGGTTGACTGAGAATAGACAGGCAGAACTTAGGTTAAGGATAAATTAATGTGGTTTTTGAAATCCTTTGTTTTTGCCTCAGGTATACTTAAGACTTTTTTTTTTGCTGCCTCTACAATCAACAATATTTCCTTGTTACTTGGCAAGGAAGAGAACATTTTTTTCTGCTCTTAGTGTTCATGCTCAGGTCCTCCACCCTTGGTATGAATAGCTTCCAATGACTGCTTTTTTCTTCCGTGACTGTGTGACACTCTGTCATTTCCAGTTCAGAGCTTATGCAACTTAAAAGTTTCTACAGCTTTTCCAGTTTTTCCTTTTATCCCAGTCCAATTTTTGACATGGATGAGATATGGCATACCTCACTAATGAGGCAGCCACTGACAGAATCAGTGCTTAAGATCTGCAAAGAAATTTCGGCCATTTTATACTATTGCAAGGAATACTTTCTTTCTGGTTACTGGCAACTGTTTTGACTATTTTGTGCTGTAGGAAAGACCGATTTCTATAAAGGCCTCTGTCCAAGTAATGCTTGACTGGCACTTTTCAAAGCGCTTGTCAGATCTTAGGGAGAGTTTTTAACACAGAAGGAGTGCTAGACTTAGGTTTGAAAACAGTTCTACTGCTATGTTGCTAATCCTTGTTAGAGATGTCTGCTGCTTCTACTGACCAGGTATTTTGCTTGGCCATATTGTTATTGTTTTTATTACTTTGGCAATGGTGGGTGAGGGGGACACTGCCATCTTCTCTATTCCATTCCAATGTTGATGCCAAGAACTGTGGTGGTGCAGTGGTTAGAATGCAGTACTGCAGGCTAATTCTGCTGACTGCCAGGGGTTCAGTCCTCACCAGCTCAAGGTTGACTCAGCCTTCCATTCTTCTGAGGTCAGTAAAATGAGGACCCAGTGAGGACCCAAATGAGGACCAGTGAAGCAGTATATAAGTCTAAGTGCTATTGCTATTGGTTGCCACGAGGAGGATTGCTGTTATGTGCAAGTCAGTCACAACTGCTGCTCTCAATGGCCATCT
>NW_015389644.1:73590-75680 GCF_001527695.2 Protobothrops mucrosquamatus
TGCATTGCAACCCCCCAGATTACTGGTCTCCATACAACCTATGGATACATAAAGCAAAACAGAACCATCAGATTTAAAATCAGCTCAAATTTGACAATATTGCACCGAATACTGTAGTAAATGTAGATGGCGATTCCAAAGAAGTGGCATATTTCTTCCAAATACATAAATGTTTACAAAAGAAGGGGAGATTTTTTTTTAAATAATAATAATTACACTAAATTTAAAAGTAAGGCAGAAAAGTTATGCATGTTTGATTTCTTCCAGCCACTTTACCCAATCTGGTTGCTTTTCAAACAAGTGAGCTTCAATTCCAACATTCTTGATAAAGGCCCTGCTGGCTAAGGAATTTTGGGAACCGATCCATACTTCTGGAAAGTACTGGATAAATTACATTATAGTTTTTAATATCTTGGCAGAGAGTAAAGCACTGCTATCATGTCCCCCCTCGTCCTTCTCTTCGTTAAACTAGACATACCCAATTCCAGCAACAGTTCCTTATATGTTTTAGCCTCCAGTCCCCTAATCATCTTTGTTGCTCTTCTCTGTACTCTTTCTAGAGTCTCAGCATTTTTTTACATCGTGGTGACCAAAACTGGATGCAGTATTCCAAGTGTGGCCTTACCAAGGCATTGTAAAGTGGTATTAATACTTCACATGATTTTGATTCTATCCCTCTGTTAATGCAGCCTAGCACTGTGTTGGCCTTTTTGCTGTTATCAGAATTAGTTTCTCTGGGATATCCCTTGATATACACCCTATTCCTGAGCTAGAAAGTAACTTGTTTAAGGGCTTTGAAAGCAGCTGGCTGAAATCTGGTGAACTAGTAAGTGAATATGAATTTTAGTTAAAGGAAAGCTATGACTTAGTTATGAAAGCCGAGACAGAAAAACTAAACTGGATTTTCTGGCAATAAAACCACATTCTTCTCATTTTATGTAGCATAGGTGATTTAGAACAGATACTCATTTTGTTCAAAAAGGAAAAGCAATAATAAAAAAAAGCAAGCAAGATGGGACTTCGTTAAATATACTGGGTTAGCATTTCTGCATGTACTGGCAAATCTTCACAATTTTTGTGGTTTCTCTTTGTTTGTCTCATAATAAGGTTGCTACTTGCTCACCACTGCATAAGAAGGGACTGCATAACCCAGAATGAGATACAGATGTGCCCTCTCTTCGGATATGCTAATTTAAATGGACAGGTGCCAGATTAAAAATGAAAAACATTATAATAAATAAACAAATCTCAGTCTGGCAGAGGGAAGTGTGACCAAAGGACCTCTGCTTCTATTATGTCTCTCCGTTACTGTTGATGGGCAATTTAAAATGGCTCCTGGTCTTATGGCTCTTGTCAGACACAAAGAACCAGGATCATTCATTGAGTTCAAGCATAGATGGTTTATTAGTCCAGCCTATTCACAAGAATCTGGTCAAATAAGGGTCAGCACTAGGTTGGCGCTAGATAAAGGTCAATGGAATTCAAGGGGGGGGGGGTTGAACTTGGGTTTCTTGTGGGAACACAGAGACTCTAAACTGATGATGCATTTAACTCCACCTTCCAGTTCTGCCTGCTCTTCTGCTGAAGCTCTTTATTTTGAAATGGATTTGGACTAGCAGCCCTTTAAATGGAGAGGGTTTTGTGTTGCTGACATTTATCAACAAATTGAAGGAACGGTTGCTGGAATTGGGTATGTCTAGTCTAATGAAGAGAAGGACGAGGGGGGACATGATAGCAGTGTTCCAATATCTCAGGGGCTGCCACAAAGAAGAGGGAGTCAAGCTATTCTCCAAGGCGCCTGAAGGCAGGACGAGAAGCAACGGGTGGAAACTGATCAAGGAGAGAAGCAACTTAGAACTAAGGAGAAACTTCCTGACAGGTAGAACAATTCACCAATGGAACAACCTGCCTCCAGAAGCGGTGAATGCTCCAACACTGGAAGTTTTTAAGAAGAGACTGGACAGCCATTTGTCTGAAATGGTATAGGGTTTCCTGCCTGAGCAGGGGGTTGGACTCGATGACCTCCAAGGTCCCTTCCAACTTTATTATTATTATTATTATTATTATTATTATTATTATTATTATTATTA
>NW_015389645.1:0-10432 GCF_001527695.2 Protobothrops mucrosquamatus
ACCTCACTGAAGGAACCCCTGAAAGATTTACAGCTGCTAATTTGGTCAGAGGGAGGAGACCGAGAATTCAGGCAGATTCTTCTCTTTCCTTTCTTGCTTCCCAGAATGACAAATACTAGAGATTACAATCTGTCTCTCCAGCACTCACCAGCTGTGGACCACTATTTGCACTTTACAACACGTGCCAACAAGAAGTGTTCGCACACAATTAAAGCATAGTAGAAGCTTCAGTCATTTCCCCTTTGCCTGAACTAAATGGCTCTCTAGAGCAGGGTTCCTCAATCTTGGCAACTTTAAGACCTGTGGACTTCAACTCCCAGAATTCCTCAGCCTGCTCTAGAGAGCCCAGAGTACAGTCCTATTGGTGTGTGCAAAGCATAATTCCCGTCAAACACACTTCAGATTTCTTTTCCCACTCATGGTTTGGTCCATGCCCAGCAGGGCACATCTGAGGTTCTAATATGTGCAGATAATTTAACAACCATGAACTGGCCTGAACTATTTCGAGAGTACCCCTTATCTGGGCACCCCAAGTCTGGGAAAGATAGTATAAAACCTCTATTTTTTCTAGATAACTTGTGTTCCCTTCCTTCCTTCTAACCGCATCATACTTAGCGGCACTATTTTTTTCAAATGTGTTCCCATGCCACTGATTTTATCTTTTTCCACAGCCCATGACTGAGGCAGCTTTGAGTGGTTCTTTGCTGCATTTGTGGTGAAGCAGCATTTCCTCCCTTACATTAACACATCTGACCACAGCCTCAGAATGTGTAAAATGTTTTAGGCTTTGTAACGTATTATTTTGGAGGAAGGTCAAGTAACGCTAGGCAGTATTCCTCAGAAGGACTGTCACCAGAGATGTTCATTTTGTACTGATAATTGGTTTTTTACAGACTCAAGGGTGGGTGGGTACCACTTCAGCTCTGCATTGGGGAAAGGTCCCATATATGCTTTGTGCTTAAAATATATGATAACCCATAGTAATATGGCAATTTGAATTTTGTCTCAAAACAACACTTCAAAGGGATGGTGGAGGGACATGGGAGGGAGATCAGCTGGTGCTCTTTGCCACTCCTCCATCCTGTCTGATAGGTCACTGAAGTGGAGAACGGGTGTGTAATAAAACAGAAGGTGTTGCTCCATACCATGTCTCCCAACTCCTTTCTCTAATCCACTGATCTGTCAACTAAGCTATTTTGAGACAAAGATGTAATGCTCTACTGGAAGAATAGACTAATTTTCAGAAACAGCCTGAGCAGCAGGTCAGCAATGTGGATTTTCCAACATTGATGATCTATCAGTAGGAAATCTTGAAAGATGGCTAAAGTCTCCATGCCAGGGACCTCCCCACAATTGTCCAGGTCTGTCCCACTATACGTTAAAAGCAGCAATTGGAAGTGGCTTTTCCTGACTGCAAGTGATGCTGGGTGAAGAGAAGATGCAGCCAGGAAAGTGCACCAATAATTGCCCTTACATTATCCCATATTAAAACTATAAGGACCAATCTAGAGGGAGTTGAAGTTGCCGGAATCTTGGGTGATAATCAGAAAACAGATATGCGAAGAACTAAAAGCAAACAGTTATAACTAACAGCCAGCACTGGTTTGTTAAAAACAGATCATGCCAAACCAATCTTATTTCATTCTTCGACAAAGTGACTAAACTAACAGACCAGTGAAATACTGTGGATGTAGTATACTTAGACTTCAGTAAGGCATTTGATAAAGTAGACTACAACCTACTCCTTGGTAAGCTAAAAAAAGGTGGAATAGACAACATCACCACCAGATAGATCTATAGCTGGCTGGCAAATCGTGCTCAACGAGTAGTCTTCAACAGCACTACATCCACATGGAGAGAAGTAAGCAGTGGGGTACCACAAGGTTCTGTCTTAGGCTCAGCACTCTTCAATATCTTCATCAATGACTTAGACGAGGGAATTGAAGGGGAACACATCAAGTTTGCAGATGACACCAAACTGGCAGGAGTAGCCAACACCCCAGAACACAAACTCAGGATCCAAAAAGATCTTGACAAACTTGAACAATAGGCCCTATCCAACAAATTGAGTTTTAATATGGAAAAAAGCAAAATTTTACATGTAGGCAGGAAAAATCAAAGGTTCAGGTACAGATTGGGCAAGACCTGGCTTAAAAACAGTGAGATGGGCCTTGGAGTCCTAGTGGACAATCACTTAACCAAGAGCCAGCAATGTGCAGCAGCAGCCAAAAAAGCTAATACAATCCTGGGTTGTATAAACAGAGGCATAGAATCAAGATCACGCGAGGTATTAGTACCGCTTTATAAAACCTTAGTAAGACCACACCTGGAATACTGCAGCCAATTTTGATCACCATATCACAAAAAAAAGATGTTGAGAGTTTGGAAAAACTTCAGAGAAGAGCAACTAAGATGATCAAAGGCTTGGAGACTAAAAGAGATGAAGGACGGCTGTAGGACTTGAGTTTGGCTAGTCTAAAGAAACAGGGGAGACATGATAGCAGTATACCAGTATTTGAGGGGCTGCCACAAAGAAGATGGGGTCACGTTATTCACCAAAGCACCAGAGGGCAGGACAAGAAACAATGGTTGGAAACTGATCAAAGAGAGAAGCAACCTGGAATTAAGGAGAAACTTCCTGACAGTGAGGATAATTAACCAGTGGAATAGCTTGCCCCCAGAAATCATGTGTGCTCCATCAGTGGAGATTTTTAAAAAGAGGCTAGACAGCCACTTGTCTGAGATGGTATAGGTTCTCCTGCTTGAGCAGGGGGCTGGACTAGAAGGCCTCCAAAGTCCCTTCCAGCTTCTATTCTATCCTATCCTATCCTATCCTATCCTATCCTATCCTATCCTATTCTATCCTATCCTATTCTATTCTATTCTATTCTATTCTATTCTATTCTATTCAAGCCTTAGTACTGGAACAGAATATAGTTCAGCCATCTGGGCAATGTAATTTATGCCAGTATATATAACTACTGAATCAGAGATGGGAAGAATGACTGCCAACATGGCTATGAGGAAATGCCCAGTGACTAATTGCAACTTTCTCTGGGTGGAGTTCAAATGATTTACAAAAGAGCAATGGGGTAAGGAAATCTTAAAGAAGACTTACCCAAAAAATCAATAATGTTTCAATCTATAGTTAACCCTAATAGTGTATCTAAGTTCAATAAAAAATACTCAGAAAAGGAAAAGAAATAATTTTAAAAGCAGTTATATTCCCCTCCTCTCTCTATCTCCTATATTATTATTTTTTTACAAATAACTCAAAACAGTGAACATATCCAACACACCTTCCTCCTCCTATTTCTCCCACACAACAACAAGCCTGTGAGGTGAGTTGGGCGGCGAAAGAGTGACTGGCCCAAGGTCACCCAACTGGATTTCATTATTGTTTTTGGCAGCTAGTATTTAAGTCATGGCTGAGATTCTGGAAGCAAAACTTCCATTACAGAAATTAGCAACCACTAATAGTTCTTTTCCCAGTTAATTTATCTAGTTCTTTCCAAATGATCCAAATCAGTACAATTATTGCATAAGAGAACAAATTGCATACTCCAGATTTGCTTTAGTTCTCTGTTCAGATATATCAGGGGTGTCAAACTGCCGGCCAGCAGGCCGGATGCATCATAGCAAAAACGCGCCCACCCCATTGCCGGCAATGGCAAAAAAGTCACGATACATTGTGACATGTCACGTGACCTTGCAAGTTTGACACCCCTGAGATATATGATGGATGAACCTAGGTGCTAATATTTGGGAAAATTGGAGTGAGGGGAGACTCAATTACTCTATTGCATCCCTTCTATCATTATAACACCTTGTATCAAGTACTGGTGTGTCATTCTGTTGACTCTCTAGCCACACCCAAGAAAGCTTCCTCTGAAGTCACAGAATGCGGTAATATAGTACAAAGAAAAAAATTCACCAAAGATTATTGGAATAATGAAGCCTTTCTTCTCTTTAGCAATCATATTTTATGTTTTTGCAAAACAAGGTGTTTTAATATTATGAAATTCTATTGATAACATAAGATACAATTTATAAAGGAAGCCTTAATGCTTGTAAGCTCTGCCACCTATCCTAGGGATTTTCCCTTTATCATTTATTCTCGTTTTTTTTTTTGAGTTTTGCATAAAAGAGTATTTAAGGCTGCATCTGAGTATAACTCTCAGCTTGAAAAGCAATTTATTCTGAGGTTTTCTGACATATAGGGAAATTTTTAAAAAATCCAATGGCTGTGTTCTAAAATCCACTTAAGCATGCTTAAGCCTATTGATTATGGTGGGCTTAAAGCATGATTTAATCTGTTTTGGACTGTGATTGGTGAGAACATCTGGAAACAGAAGATTATCTCATAGCATGTCACTTCAATATTGGTATACTTTTGAACTCAGTTTGACTGTCATATTTTGTCTAAACTTCTGCACAATAAGCATTTACAATAGTCAGATCTCTTCCATAGTTAGATGTTCATTTTTTATGTTATAACATAATTCTTTCCATAATTTCACGGTATACTAGCTGGTCATAATTCTATTCCTTTCCACACACTATGTTTGTCTGTAATGGAGCACTGTTACAGCAGCACTCCTACGCTGCAAAAATGTATTTTTGTAACACAAAACACTGAGTACTATTTCTTCATATAGCATACATCATTTGCTGCCATGAAATGAGGTAGTGACTACCAACTTAGCTTTAAAAGGGAAAGAAGTAAATTCATTGAAGTACAGAGTCAAAATGTTATATTTAATGCTAGAGGTGGCATACTAGTCCAGGGGTAGGCAACCTTGGCTCTTTTATGACTCGTGGACTTCAACTCCCAGAATTCCTGAGCCAGCCATGCTGAGGGGAAAGGGAAAGGTTTCCAAGCTGAGCCATGCTGGTTCAGGAATTCTGGGAGTTGAAGTCCACGAGTCATAAAAGAGCCAAGATTGTCTACCCCTGTACTAGTCATTAGGGAGAAGGAGAGGATGACTCTCATCATGTCCTGTCTATGAACTCCTCAGAGCGTCTGGATGGCAGTTATGGGAACAGTTTTTGGAATCATCAAACTATGCTGTTCTTGGGTTCATACCTCAGACAATTTCTCCAAATCTGATGAAGATAATGACGTTAGTGAAAGAACCCTAGAAATCTGGATTGCAACCAAATCAACTTGTATATTTATATCATCAGAAGCATTTATTCTAATTCACGTTTTAGCAGTTGTAAGAACCAAATGCTCTGCAATGATTTGGATAAGGCCTGGTTAATTCATGAACTGGTTATTTGGATTGCACAACTAACTTAACTTCCTTAAGTTCAAGCATTTTTTTCTCTCCCACACAGAAACTTTTGAGTGAATCAACTCTGTTCTCCTTTTAGGGAAGCCTCATGGGGCAGATGACTTCCTTCCAGTGCTCATGTATGTTCTGGCCCGCAGTAACCTGACAGAGATGATTCTCAATGTAGAGTATATGATGGAACTTATGGACCCTGCTCTGCAGCTGGGCGAAGGTATGGAAGAACTCCAGTGTATTGATGCAATGCAGGAGTGGCCAATTTGCAGGCCACATGAGGCTTATCCAGATCCTTTACTACACCCTCCAGATCTTATCAACATTGCATGTTTAATGAAAAATACAAACATTCAAAAAATTTCTCGGATTTTTTTTTAAAAAACAAAACAAAAAACAAGATCCGTGCACAAAGGTTCAGATAAACTTAATCCACATTAACCTCCCTAACCTAACCCCAAATGAAAAACAAAATTTACAAGCATATATTTCTTGGTGATGTCACTAAAGAAGCACTATGCCTTACAGTAGGGGTGTCCAAGCTTGACAACTTTAAGAGTTGTGGACTTCAACTTCCATGCTGGCTGGAAATTTCTGGGAGTTGAAGTCCACAAGTCTTAAATTTGCCAAGGTTGGACCACCCTGCCTTACATCCTTCTGAGGTGGAATGAAAAACATATGGCTCCTACCTGTGGTGGTGGTAAAACATATCAATGAGAGTAAAATGGAACATGCCTAATAAACTATTTTTATGTTGGCTAATATTCACAAGCTAAGTAGGATCAATCCTGTTCAGTTTTACATAGGGAGGCCCTCAAGGAACTAAGCAATCTAGGCTAGACTAGAAAGAAGAAGAGAAGGGCAAACAACCTCCATACCATTGCCAAGACGATTATATGGATGTTTCCATGATGTCACAGAAAATCAGGCACAACTTAAAGGAAGCTATTTTATTCTCACTGAACATCCATTCAGGGCTTCATATTTCGTGTGGGACAATTGATTCTTTCTAGATGTATTTTTATTTTTTCCCCATATATTTTATTGATTTTTTAAAAAAAAGCAAATCATTTAATAGTTGGTAAACAGTGTGTTTGTTGGGTTTACATTTGTAAAGAAAAATCATTAACAATTAGTTTCTACAGTGCTTTTTTTGAAAAAAAAAAAAAAAAAAAAAGGTGCCAGAACTCACACACGTCATACAACCTGCTTTGCCTACCCTACAAAGTCCCATCCAAAAAAGGTGCCGGAACTCCGTTCTGGGCGTTCTATGACAAAAAAAGCCCTGGGTTTCTATAATCCATAATCCCCCTTTTCTCCAAAATATCTTCTTTGCAAACCTTGAATTAATACAGTTCTTATTATTTTGATAAATAACAGTTACATATATGATTTTCCCCCAATGTTCCTAGAAATAATGATCACATCAATATAATATTTCTTTTCTATCTAATCGTTCTGGTTGCCTCCTCCTATATCCTGTTACAGTCCTTATTTAGATTTGTTTCTCCCATAAAGTTCAAAGTATTCTTGCTGGTTAAGATTTTCTCAACAGTTAATTACATTTAAAGATTTAAATCCATTTTTCCCATATAAACCATCTCAACACTTTTACATTTCTTAAAGAATAGATAAAAACAGTAAACAAAAGGAAAAGAGAGCAAGAGTAAAGAAACATAAAAAGTAAAATACTACTTAATATATATATATTCCTCCTAAGCTAATATATATTCATTCCCCAAATTTCTTATTCTTTTTAATATTTAATCTTTAAATATTCCATTTAATGTGTCTAGTCATCTAATCCTTTAACAGGATTCAAAACATTTTTTTCTTTTTGATACATTATAATTTCCCTAAATTCAAACACATTTAATTATCTAAAACATTTCCTTCATCTAAACCATTTCAACAGTATTATATTACTTATATCAAGAAATAAAATAAAAAGGGGGGAAACATACAGTATTATTTAAGGAATTCATCCCTCTTAGAATGACATACAGTAGTGGCCAAAATTGTGGAAACCTTTTGGGAAAAGTGTACAGTAGAAATGCCACCTTTGGTTAAGTTTCCACCAATTTTTCTTCTAATTTCTTTATAAATTAGAAGAATTTATTTCTTTTCTTCTTTCTTCACTTAATAATACTATTTTACATCGCTTTCTGGGCAACCAGTCAACTCTTTGTACCATTACTTTAATTTTATTACGTTTTACAAGCTCACTAAATGAAAGAACACAAAAAAACCAACCAACTTGATAGCGATCACATAACACACTGACAAATTTCCTCCTCTCAGCTTCAATACATGACATCAATAACTGAATCCTACTGTGATCTGATTGGCTCATTGCCAAAACAAGATGACACCTGATTGGCTCTCTAAACATGCTCATTGGCTACAATCAGATGAAGGAAAGCTACCTGATATCAACCTAAGCAAGTTGTGCTTCCTTTTTCTGGTCATTTGGCTATAGCTTTTCATAGAATACAATACAGATAATTGAACAAACTTTGTTGCATTACATTCTTGATTAAATTATCTTTCCATTGATATATAATTTTATGGTACTACTCAAAAAAAAAGTGGTGTTATTAGCCATCAAACCTCAAAAATACACTTTTCCCAAAAGGTTTCCACAATTTTGGCCACTACTGTATATATTCAGAATCTTTTCTATTTCTTTAACCATATTCAAACAAATATTTCTTTTTTAAATATTCTCTCTAGTAGATCCCATCATCTATTTTCTTAATTTTCACTTTAATCTTTTTCCTTTGACCAGTATCTTTCTTGATCAATGTGTTTTGCTGAATCAAAAAGTTTTCCATATATTCATAACTGTTGCTGTAGGTATAAGAAGTAAATTGAGTAAAGTGTCTTTATATGACGCTTTTGCCTTTCCATGTTTCTTGAAAATCTTTTTCTTTTTCTTCTTCTCTGCTTTTCTTATCACTTCCTTTCTCTTTGATGTTTCAACATCTATACATTTCATTTTATCCAATCTGGTTTTTTGTCCTCAGATTTATTTTGTAGTTTTAAGGGATGAGCTGTTTTTTCCATTTCTTTTCCATTTCTTGGATTTTTTCCCACTAGGATTAAATCATGTTTTCTTGCTTTGTTAAGTTCCATCTTTCAGCCTCTATTTTCAATTTTATGTCCACTTATTTGTTTTGTATGCTCCTTCTCTGTTGTTGTTTCCTGGAATTTTTGTTGTTGTAGAGTTAACTTAGAAATAGATTGATTTATATTTTCAAATTTATTTTGGATTTCTTTGTGATTTGAACTCATTGTTGTTTGAATTAATTGCAGTATACTATATATCTCCTCCTGAGAGATATTTATGTTTTCTTGGTGTGTTCTATCTACATCTCTGATCCATGATGGCCAAAAGTTGAAATTTTCCTTCTTATCTGCAAATAGCTTTAGAATCCCGTTTAAATAGATATTTGTAATCCAAAGAGTTCAAAAACTATTTTTTTCTAAAGTTTATAATTCTCTCTTTGTCTGCAGCCCAGATTGTTGTCTTTTTTTTGTCATAGCTTTTCTTTGTTATTAAAGCTTTGAAGGTCATAAACACAGATTAGCTTTTCCCAGGTTTTGGCAAGTTCTCTATGGAGATCATCACTGTCATAATCTTCGTCCACCACTAGGTGTCAGCATCTATTTAGTTTTCAATATGAACAATGGTCTTTAAAATGAGAGTCTTAACCATTCAACAATTTTAAACTTGTCCAAAGTTAAATTTTAGCTTTCAAGTTTATAAATTTATTTCACTGCCATATACAGTATTTTGATCCTCCATGGAAATTTTAATTCACCGCTTCCATTAGTATAAGGGTGGGGCAGAAGTCCCCCTCCTTCACTTTCGGAGGTATTTTGCTTCTTGGGGATCTTTTCCAGGAAGTTAAGTGTAGAATAGAAAAGGGAAAATCAGATTCCTCACCCAGTTTCAAGCATGCTGTTTACTGTTGTGCTGGTTAGTTCTTTTGGGCTTTGGTTGCAAGTAGCTTGGGCTGATCAGTGAAATATAGCCTTTCTCCTGTCAGGTTAGAAGGCTTTCCCCAACTGGAAGTTTTAAAGAAAAGATTGGACAGCCATTTGTCTGAAATGGTACAGGGTTTCCTACCTGAGCAGGGGGTTGGACTAGATGACCTCCAAAATCCCTTCCAACTTTTTTATTATTGTTGTTATTGTTATTATAAACTAATAATAATAATACATTTTATTTTTATGTATGTATTTATATTAGGGCTGTATTTCAGATTTGATGTGGAGAGCTCAAATGTTTGAATTCTCTGTAGACTTTTACTTCCATCCAGTGATCATTTGGATTTTTATAACTGTTTTTAGAGTACTGTACAGGTAGTCCTTGACTTACGACCACAGTTGAGCCCAAAATTTCTCTTGCTAACTGAGACATTTGTTAAGTGAGTTTTGCCCCATTTAACTACCTTTCTTGCCACGGTTGTTAAGTTGTCAAGTGAATCTGGCTTCCCCATTGACTTTGCTTGTCAGAAGGTCACAAAAGGTGATCACATGACCCTGGAACACTGCAACGGTCATAAGTATGAATCAGTTGTCAAGCATCTGAATTTTGATCAAGTGACTATGGGGATGCTGCAATGGTCATAAGTATGAAAAATGGTCATAAGTTGCTTTTTTCAGTGCCGTTGTAACTTCAAACAGTCATTAAACGAACTGTTGTAAATCAAGGACTACCTATATAGCATTGTGACTGGGAGGAACTGGGATTGTATATGTTTCTCTGAAGATGTGTTATTTTTGCCATTCGAAAATGAAGGAGATAGGTAAAAATAACAATAATAAATAGCAGCATAAAAAGAACATATAATTTTTGATCAGTTGAAATAAAAACTGTTTTATTTCAAGAATATTCATCTTCCTCATTCAGTATGTCTTTGAAAATTAAATGAGCTTTATTGGACCTCTACTGTAATATAAATGATCACTAGATAGCAGCAAAGAGAAGCAATTTTTTTCTATGTCTTTGCTGCTAGTAATTTGCATTTTTGCAGCCCAGATTTATTATTGTATGTTTTTATGATGACACTGACAAGTTTCTTCAAATGATTTTGGCACCTACTCACGGGCCCAAGAAATCCCTGTAGAAGCACCAG
>NW_015389645.1:10797-12263 GCF_001527695.2 Protobothrops mucrosquamatus
ATTGGACCTCTACTGTAATATAAATGATCACTAGATAGCAGCAAAGAGAAGCAATTTTTTTCTATGTCTTTGCTGCTAGTAATTTGCATTTTTGCAGCCCAGATTTATTATTGTATGTTTTTATGATGACACTGACAAGTTTCTTCAAATGATTTTGGCACCTACTCACGGGCCCAAGAAATCCCTGTAGAAGCACCAGTACGTGTTTTTGCCTAGGTAATATTTAATCATGGCCCAAAGGGAGTTTGTGCACTTGAAAAGGGAATGAAAGATTCCCCTGAATAAGAAATAGAAAAAACAAATCATATGGCATTTTAAAAATGAAAGTAATGTGGATTTATCATACCAGAGCCCTTTGTATTAAAGAGAACTCCTAGCAAACAATTCTGTTCTTTTCTATTCAGGAAGAAATCTCACTGAGTTCCTTGTACAGGATTCCCTGTTAGTCTCTAATATTCTATTCAGGATGTTGTTGTCACTGTAGAAGTACAAAAACAGCTTCCTTTCGGGAAATTGTAAGTGGCTCTCCCAACAGCTTCAGATACTATATTCTGAAAATAGATCTTTCTTCTGAAAATAATGTTCACAACAACAACAACAAAAACTTGCCAGACTGCCAGAAATACAGACATGTCTGATATTTTCTCTTTGCAATAGTTCAGTTATGGCTACTATACCTGGGTAGCTACAGCCCAGATAACCGCAAGGCATGGATTTGGGAGGAATAGTTCAGTGGTAAGAGAGGTTAACAGATTAGCCTGGAATTACAAAAACCCACCTTCAAATCCTATCAATCTAAGTGACTTGAGGCTGGTCATTCTCTCTTAGTCCAACATACCTCACAGGGTTGTTTCTATGAATAAAATTAAGAGAAAGCCACATGGAAGATACCTTACATTCTCATACAAAAATAATGATATTAATGCATTTTAAAAAAAATAAAAGAGGAGAAAAAGAGAAAAAGACGAGTAAGAATTAATAGATATTAAATATTATTATACAGATTCTTTTTTTGGACCTCTCTTTGAGGATTAGTCTTGCTCTATAGTTATTAGCTGGAAGGAGGGTTTTTTTTTGCTTATTAGCTGTGATATTTTGCATATTTATAATATTTTGTTTTGTCTGGCTTGATTTGTTAGTCAGCTGTAGAGTATTCAGGGGTGGATTTCCATCAGTACGTCAGCTGTAGAGTATTCAGGGGTGGATTTCCATCAGTTAGTCAGCTGTAGAGTATTCAGGGGTGGATTTCCATCAGTACGCTGATGATACTCAGTTGTACATATCCACCCCGGGCCACCCCAATGATGCCCTTGACGTGATGACCCGATGTCTGGAGGCCGTGAGGGTCTGGATGGGGAGGAACAGACTCAGGCTCAACCCGTCCAAGACCGAGTGGCTGTGGTTACCGGCGCCTCGGCATAGTCAGCTGATTCCATCACTGACTATAGGGGGCGAAACTCTGGCTC
>NW_015389645.1:14428-39266 GCF_001527695.2 Protobothrops mucrosquamatus
ATAAGGTGCGAAGGAATAAAATTTGCTCAGTTTAAGTTTATGCTTCTTCATTTTTCCTAGGTTCTTATTATTTAATCACTACCTATGGGGCAGTAGAGCTTATCAAAAGCTATGATAAGATCGCAGTCACTCGACAGCTAAGCACTGAAGTTCAAGATTCAATCCACCGCTGGGAGAGACGGAGAACACTTAACAAGGCCCGGGCATCTCGATCATCTGTTCAGGTTAGGAGAGCATGGATCTTTCGTTTTATGCATTGACCATCTCAGTCGGTTTTAAAAGAATTGCATATCTTCCCTGAGCAAAGTTTCCAGTAGAGTTTAAAAGCAGAAAGAGTTGGTAGTACTCTTTTTAAGACTTTAACAATTTTGTAAGGCATAAGCCCTAACAAGCAGAGCTTTGGGAAATAAATAAAACTCAAATTAAAGGAGCTGTGATGGCACAATGGTAAGAATGCAGTACTGCAGGCCAATTCTACTGACTGCCAGGGGTTCAATCTTCACCAGCTCAAGGTTGACTCAGCCTTCCATCCTTCCGAGGTCGGTAAAATGAGGACCCAGACTCTGTAAACCGCTTAGAGAGGGCTGTAATGCACTGTGAAGTGGTATATAAGTCTAAGTGCTATTGCTATTATAAAAACAATGGCAAAGACATTGAAGATCGAAACAGACATTGACAAACAAGGAAAATCTTTTTAAAGATGTTTGAATTCAGAAAAAGGTTTAGCACACCTTGAACTAAGCCAGTGGGCAGATAATAACCAAGTCAAAGGAGACTAAAGGAAGATGAAAGGAATATAATGAAGCATGCCACAGTATTGCGTATTATGGTAAAGATGTCAAAATCCAAGATATTTCAGAAGATATTCCTTATTTACAAGAAGCTCTAGTACTAGAAGATCAAGTTAGAACAGCTCTCTGGTCATTAACAGAGCAGAAGATTACAGGAATTGATAGAATGCCAGCCGAAAGAAGCATGCAACAAAAGAAGAATCAGTGAAGGCTCTAACCAGGCTATACCAACAATATCTGGAGAATGACAGAATGCCCAACAGACTGGAAGATAGGTCAATCTACATCCCATTTCCAAAAAAAAAAGGATGCTTAATAGAGTGTGCAAACTATTGTACAATATCCTTAATTCCACATGGTAGCAAAATAATGCTTAGGATCATCCAAAGCAGATTAGAGCTCTGCATGGAAAAAGAGATGCCAGATGTTCAAGCTGGTTTTAGAAAAGGCCAAGGAATGTAAGGCACTCTTGCTGATGCATGTTGGATAATTCAGAAAAAAGTACCAAAAACAAATTATGACGTGCTTCATTGATTATAGAAAGGCCTTTGATTGTGTCAATCATATCAAGCTGTGGAAAGTGCCCAGAAAAATTGGAATCCAAGAATATCTTATTGTCCTCATGATAAACAAATATATGTAGGCCAGGAAGCCACAGTATGGACAGAACATGTTGAAACAAACTGGCTCCAGATTGGCAAAGGAGTGTGACATGACTGCACAGTACACTCTCCCCTTATTTATTCAACCTATATGCTGAACATATACTAAGGAACGTTGTATCAGAAAACGCTAAGTATGATTTTACAACTGGAGGAAGACAACGACAAACTTAGACTAGATTGTAAAAGATAAGGATACTTCAGTGACAAAGGAAGTTAGAATAATTAGAACAATTCTATGGTACTATGTTGCTTTGGACAGTGAGATGGACAGCTTGTAAATTTAATAAAATAAAATGAAGACTGGCATTGAAAAAGAGTCAGAGAAAAGGATGGATGCTTTTGGATAATGGAGGTGGAGATGGTTCCTAAGAAAACATGGACTGCAAGCAGCCAATCAACGAGTCATGGGTCAAATAAAGGCCTATTGCTGTCCTCGAGGCAATGATCAGCAATAATCAGCAGAAAGATATATAATTGGCAAGATGATAGACTAGGAAAAAAGTGATCATAGTTAACTATATCAAAGGAATAAAAGGGGAACAATAGGGCTGCAATATTCTTTTGATCTGAAGGCAAATAGAGGTTAAGGTTCTAGCAAGAGTGCAGAGACGAGGAACAAAAATGATTAGAGCTCTCAAGGCGAAACTGTACAATGAATTATTGCAGAAACTAGGTATGTTTAGTCTAATAAAGAGAAGGATTGGGGTGTCATGATAGCAGTCCTCCAATATTTAAGGGGCTATCACAGAGAAGAGGGGGGTCAACCTATTGTCCAAACAATTGAGGGCAAGACAAGAAGTAATGGATGGAACATTATGGAAAAAAATCCAACCGAGAATTAAGGAGAAATTTCCTGACAATGAGAACAATTAATTATTGGAACGGCTTGCCTCCAGAGATTGTGGGTGTACTCCATCATTGGAGATTTTTAAAAAGTCATTGGATGGCCACTTGTCCAGAAAGGTAGAGGGGCTCCTGCTCAAGCAGGGAATTGAATTAGAAAAACTCCAAGGTCCCCTCTTTTTTCTGTTATTCTGTTAAAATCTGTGTGGAAACATGTTGCACCTGTCAGCAACCCCTTAACTGCATCTTTTCCTGGGGCCACGCTGCAGGTAGAAAGATTTACCCAATTTTGGGTAAAGATGGCACTGCTTCGAAGGAGTTTAGAGCACTTATGCAGTGCTTTTTTTGTAAAAAAAAAAAAAAAAAAAAGGTGCCGGAACTCACATCTTGTTAATCTTTTATTTAAAAAATTATATATTCAGTTCTTAACATAAATTTAATTTATTGTATTTAAGGCAAATGTTCATAGTAAATTCCAAAAATTTTGTCCAATTCTCATCCGGCAAATCTTCCCGACTCCTTTCCTTGCTGTTAGTATCTATGGCTGAATTTCGTTCTCTGAGTAACCACAGATCAACATACTTTGAAGGATCGAAAAGTCTCAGAGGTGGTCCAATAAGTTTGATGAACAAAAGTGCTGAAATTGTCTTAATCTTCAAGGAAGCTCTTGTTAGGATGGGCAATTAGATTCATCTGTGAAAACCCACATTCACATTCACTTGAAGAAATGGGAGTCTGTATCAAATGCAACAGTTTTTCTGGATATGTCTTTTTGAGAATGTATTCACAGAATCCACGAATCATTTCTCTTTCATTTAGTTGCAGTCTGGTTGACAAGTTTCTAATTTCCACTTCTCCATATGTCAGTTGAGTATTAACATGGGGCTCTCTACATGGGGCTCCCCTTGAGGAGCACCCGGAGGCTCCAGCTGGTCCAAAATGCGGCCGCGCGGGCGGTGTTGGGGGGGACTCGGCGTTCCCACGTGACACCGCTGCTGCGCGAGCTGCATTGGCTGCCTGTGGCCTTCCGGGTGCGCTTTAAGGTGTTGACTATCATCTTTAAAGCGCTCCATGGCATCGGACNATAAGGTGCGAAGGAATAAAATTTGCTCAGTTTAAGTTTATGCTTCTTCATTTTTCCTAGGTTCTTATTATTTAATCACTACCTATGGGGCAGTAGAGCTTATCAAAAGCTATGATAAGATCGCAGTCACTCGACAGCTAAGCACTGAAGTTCAAGATTCAATCCACCGCTGGGAGAGACGGAGAACACTTAACAAGGCGCGGGCATCTCGATCATCTGTTCAGGTTAGGAGAGCATGAATCTTTCGTTTTATGCATTGATCATCTCAGTCAGCTTTAAAAGAATTGCATATCTTCCCTGAGCAAAGTTTCCAGTAGAGTTTAAAAGCAGAAAGAGTTGGTAGTACTCTTTTTAAGACTTTAACAATTTTGTAAGGCATAAGCCCTAACAAGCAGAGCTTTGGGAAATAAATAAAACTCAAATTAAAGGAGCTGTGATGGCACAATGGTAAGAATGCAGTACTGCAGGCCAATTCTACTGACTGCCAGGGGTTCAATCTTCACCAGCTCAAGGTTGACTCAGCCTTCCATCCTTCCGAGGTTGGTAAAATGAGGACCCAGACTCTGTAAACCGCTTAGAGAGGGCTGTAATGCACTGTGAAGCAGTATATAAGTCTACGTGCTATTGTTATTATAAAAACAATGGCAAAGACATTGAAGATCGAAACAGACATTGACAAACAAGGAAAATCTTTTTAAAGATGTTTGAATTCAGAAAAAGGTTTAGCACACCTTGAACTAAGCCAGTGGGCAGATAATAACCAAGTCAAAGGAGACTAAAGGAAGATGAAAGGAATATAATGAAGCACGCCACAGTATTGCATATTATGGTAAAGATGTCAAAATCCAAGATATTTCAGAAGATATTCCTTATTTACAAGAAGCTCTAGTACTAGAAGATCAAGTTAGAACAGCTCTCTGGTCATTAACAGAGCAGAAGATTACAGGAACTGATAGAATGCCAGCCGAAAGAGGCATGCAACAAAAGAAGAATCAGTGAAGGCTCTAACCAAGCTATACCAACAATATCTGGAGAATGACAGAATGCCCAGCAGACTGGAAGATAGGTCAATCTACATCCCATTTCCAAAAAAAAAAGGACACTTAATAGAGTGTGCAAACTATTGTACAATATCCTTAATTCCACATGGTAGCAAAATAATGCTTAGGATCATCCAAAGCAGATTAGAGCTCTGCATGGAAAAAGAGATGCCAGATGTTCAAGCTGGTTTTAGGAAAAGCCAAGGAATGTAAGGCACTCTTGCTGATGCATGTTGGATAATTCAGAAAAAAGTACCAAAAACAAATTATGATGTGCTTCATTGATTATAGAAAGGCCTTTGATTGTGTCAATCATATCAAGCTGTGGAAAGTGCCCAGAAAAATTGGAATCCAAGAATATCTTATTGTCCTCATGATAAACAAATATATATAGGCCAGGAAGCCACAGTATGGACAGAACATGTTGAAACAAACTGGCTCCAGATTGGCAAAGGAGTGTGACATGATTGCACAGTACACTCTCCCCTTATTTATTCAACCTATATGCTGAGCATATACTAAGGAATGTTGTATTAGAAAACACTAAGTATGATTTTACAACTGGAGGAAGACAACAACAAACTTAGACTAGATTGTAAAAGATAAGGATACTTCAGTAACAAAGAAAGTTAGAATAATTAGAACAATTCTATGGTACTATGTTGCTTTGGACAGTGAGATGGACAGCTTATAAATTTAATAAAATAAAATGAAGACTGGCATTGAAAAAGAGTCAGAGAAAAGGATGGATGCTTTTGGATAATGGAGGTGGAGATGGTTCCTAAGAAAACATGGACTGCAAGCAGCCAATCAATAAGTCATGGGTCAAATAAAGGCCTATTGCTGTCTTCGAGGCAATGATCAGCAATAATCAGCAGAAAGATATATAATCGGCAAGATGATAGACTAGGAAAAAAGTGATCATAGTTAACTATATCAAAGGAATAAAAGGGGAACAAAAGGGCTGCAATATTCTTTTGATCTGAAGGCAAATAGAGGTTAAGGTTCTAGCAAGAGTGCAGAGACGAGGAACAAAAATGATTAGAGCTCTCAAGGCGAAATTGTATAATGAATGATTGCAGAAACTAGGTATGTTTAGTCTAATAAAGAGAAGGATTGGGGTGTCATGATAGCAGTCCTCCAATATTTAAGGGGCTATCACAGAGAAGAGGGGGGGTCAACCTATTGTCCAAACACTTGAGGGCAAGACAAGAAGTAATGGATGGAACATTATGAAAAAAAATCCAACCGAGAATTAAGGAGAAATTTCCTGACAATGAGAACAATTAATTATTGGAATGGCTTGCCTCCAGAGATTGTGGGTGTACTCCACCATTGGAGATTTTCAAAAAGTCATTGGCCACTTGTCCAGAAAGGTAAAGGAGCTCCTGCTCAAGCAGGGAATTGAATTAGAAAAACTCCAAGGTCCCCTCTTTTTTCTGTTATTCTGTTAAAGTCTGTGTGGAAACATGTAGCCCCTGTCAGCAACCCCTTAAATCAAATGCATCTTTTCCTGGGGCCACGCTGCAGGTAGAAAGATTTACCCGATTTTGGGTAAAGATGGCACTGCTTCAAAGGAGTTTAGAGCACTTATGCAGTGCTTTTTTTGTAAAAAAAAAAAAAAAAAAAAGGTGCCGGAATTCACATCTTGTTAATCTTTTATTTAAAAAATTATATATTCAGTTCTTAACATAAATTTAATTTATTGTATTTAAGGCAAATGTTCATAGTAAATTCCAAAAATTTTGTCCAATTCTCATCCGGCAAATCTTCCCGACTCCTTTCCTTGCTGTTAGTATCTATGGCTGAATTTCGTTCTCTGAGTAACCACAGATCAACATAGTTTGAAGGATCGAAAAGTCTCAGAGGTGGTCCGATAAGTTTGATGAACAAAAGTGCTTAAATTGTCTTAATCTTCAACGAAGCTCTTGTTAGGATGGGCAATTAGAGTCATCTGTGAAAACCCACATTCACATTCACTTGAAGAAATGGGAGTCTGTATCAAATGCAACAGTTTTTCTGGATATGTCTTTTTGAGAATGTATTCACAGAATCCACGAATCATTTCTCTTTCATTTAGTTGCAGTCTGGTTGACAAGTTTCTAATTTCTACTTCTCCAAATGTCAGTTGAGTATTAACATCTTCAGGCCAATGTTTTTGATCAAGTATGCGAGAGCTATACGCCAACTCATTGTCTTTGCTATCAAGCAATCTTTTTCGATTGACTCTTTCAATTTTGTATAAAATGTACTTGGGTCAATGGGAGGATCCTTTTTTTAATCTTTTTCGTGAAGTAAAACTCCACGAAAGCGAAGATCACGTACAGCAGCAACAGCGCATTTATAATAGGGCCCAAAGTTCTGTCTTCTTTCTTCAAAAACTTGGTAACAAAAGTGTTTCTCGGGGGGGCAGCGCATGCTGCCTCCAAGGGATGCCTCCCTCCCCTCAGGAGACAACAGCCGAGTTTGGCAGGCGCAAGCACACAAGTTGTGCCCCGGGACTAACTACCCGCTGTTCCCCTGTTAGGAGCAGCAGAAGACAGGGGTCTTTTCCCCAAAGCAGCATGAGCTGAGTGAAAAGCCACCTTCACTAGTATTTCTGTGGAAGTTGAAAATCTGTCGGAAAAAAGGTGCTGGAATGCTGTTCCATACATTCTATGACAAAAAAAGACCTGGTCTTACGTGAGCACCAACTGCATGGTCTGAAATGCCTTTTTGCTTTTGAAACCAAGGCACTGCACAGCCTGGAAAAACAATGGATAAGGCTGATAAATAGTATCAATGTGATTGATCAAAAGTCCTTAGAATAGTTATGCATTGTTGTTAATTTAAAAAAAAACAGGCAATGATAGTAACCATTACAACACCAGACTCAGTGACACCTACTGTATTTGTAACTTTTGAGCTGCCCTAATGCAGTTTAGTATTTAAGGTTTCAACCTCAAGGTGGCAGCAAACATTGTTTTTCTCAAATAAGAAGCTGAGCATATATGTATCCAGGGAGTGTCTTGCTTTTGTGCTACCTGTACACATTGGAAATAGTTCTTCAGATATTACAATCGAAAGTTGCCTTCTGGATCCCAAATCTTTTCAAACTTCGAGGAATTTGATCCAAACAAATAGTTTTATCCCAGGCTGGAGACCCTTTGCCTATCTTGCTATGTATTGTCTATCCTGATTAGCAGTTCCTTTTGTTTCCCCCTTGTTAAATATTACATTTCAAGATCAAACATTAAAATATAAAGTAACCTAAAAGGGAGGTGGGAGAATGGAATAACAATACAAAGTAAAAGCGACAGAAAAAAAATACAGCAACCAAATTTCTAACAAAGATGACCTCTGACTTTCTTTTAGTTCAGAGAAAATACAGCAACCTCTCTAAATGTAAACAGATGATATTAATAAAGTCCTGATAATCAACCCTCTAAGAGGCCAATGTTCTTAAAATACTCTTCTCTTAACTTTAACAGATATGAAACTGTCAATTATATATAAAACTTTATATTTAAAAAACTACAATACAAGTGGTCCTCGACTTACAACCACAATTGAGCCCAAAATTTCTGTTGCTAAGCGAGACAGTGGTTAAATGAGTTTTGCCCCATTTTTTTTTACCTTTCTTGCCACATTTGTTAAGTTAATCTCTGGAGTTGTTAAGTTAGTAACACGGTTGTTAAGTGAGTCTGGCTTCCCCATTGGCTGTGCTTGTCGCAAAAGGGGGATCACATGACATCAGGACACAGCAACCGTCATAACTGTGAATCAGTTGCCAAGTGTCTGAATTTTGATCATGTGACCCTGGAGATGCTGCAACAGTCGTAAAAAATGGTTATAAGTCCCTGTTCAGTGCCGTTGTAACTTTAAACAATCACTAAACAAACTGTTGTAAGTTGAGGACTACCTGTATACTTTTTGGCTGCTTTCCTGCAAAGGAATTCCCCTGCCCCAAAGTTTTAGAAAGGAAGTTTTCCCAGCCCAGTCAGAGGTGGAGTTAAATCTGGGGTCTTCTGCATGGAAAAGCATTCATTACTTAGTTTCATTAAAACTTAGAACATGTGAGAATCTTTAATCTTTTGAAGAAATCCAACGCACTCTCTGCTTCTTCAGATCATATAACTAAAAATCATTAACTCTTTCCACATTTTCTTGCATGACCTGACTTTCAATTACTTAACTATCTTAATCCAGGCTTGTGCTTAAAGCTGATACTGCTGAGGCTCTGCAGTCTACTCGTATATACTTGTCCCATATTTTAACATTTTCTTCCATCTTTTTAACCTTTAGAATCATCTTTTTACCATAGTACTATTTCTGTTTTAACTTTTAGAAATTTATTAAAAGCAGTTTGTTCATTTTTAGTGAATTGCGTCCCGCTTTTTGGTGGTGAAGTGGCTGGACAGGAATTTTATGCATAAATAGGGTTGTATTTTAACAGAGTCGTGATGAGTATCGATGTTATTTCAAAAGTTATATTCCTTGTTTCCAGGATTTCATTGCAATTTCTTTTATGGAGGCTGATGCCGAAACAAGGACACTGGCATATCGGACCGATTCCACGACTCATCAGCTGATTCAGCAGTGCGCTGAGAAATTTGAAGTCTTAAAGCCCCAGGACTATGGGCTGTTTGTTCAAGTGGATAACAAAACTATGCAGATGGATGATGATGCTCTCCCTCATCAGATCAAATCCCATCTCTTGAATAAAGAGCCCAGGCTGACTTTCTGCTTTATTTATAAACAACTTGGTGGAGAAGAGTCACCAGTTCCCGTTATCAAGGACACAGATGCCTTGTAGCAGCAAGGCTGATCTCCTGAAGCAAACTTGGTTTAGATGTTTCTTCTTCCAAACCATCTCTTCCATCAGCAGAAGCTCTCCAAAATGCAGTTTCTGATCTGGATGGTGACATGGATAACGTGTGCAATCCTCCTCTGGGGCATTTACTTGACAGAATTCATTTGCAGTCATAAATGGAATATCCAAGGAAAGTTCATTCTTGGAAGGGAAAAAAAAAACTTGAATAGTAGTTTAGCGCCTCAATCCATGAATGAATGAGGTAGCGTTAATGCCAGATTCCCTGGCACAAAGTAAATAGCCTTGAAGTTATGGACCTCCTGGCAGATTGTTAGACATTGTAGCATCTTCTCCTCAGGGTTTATGGAGATTCTCAGTCATCCAGATCCAATGTTTTTTCAAGAGGCAACTGGACTTTTTTGTTTTTCTTTGAAGATGTTTCACTTTCTGACAGCTGAAGAAGCTTCGTGGATGAGAAGCGAAACATCTTCAAAGAAAAAAAAGGAAGTCCAGTTGCCTCTTCAAAAAGCACCTTTGGGATCTCCTCAGTGTATAACAGAAAGGGCGCAAGTCATTTTTGATGGCTATCACAGAAAATCCAAATGTATTGGATTTTCCTTTAGTAGTACAAAAATTAATAATGAATTAAGCAGCTCAGAGTGATTAGATTCTCACATATCCCGCCTGAGATGGCCCACAATTCCCATCTAATGATAAACTATCATGGGATGCTGTAGATGTCTGTGCACTTACATAAAATCTCAGTGTATCAATATAGTATCTACTGATATTAAGAAAAAAAATCTGAGTGACCGTCTCTCATATTCTATGTCTTTGTTATATTCTCCAGTTGCACATATTGTATCACAGCCAATTCACACCCATCTTTATATTTCCAGGTACAAAATAATTTGCCGTGAAGATAAAATTGACAATCAAGAATCTGGCCATAAATTAATGTAGAAATGTTTTCATTCCATGTCTCCTCCAAAATTCATCATTATTGTTCATAAATTCATTCTCAGGAATGTAACAGAAAGCAATTTTGCATCAATAATTTGCTTCTTCAAGGAGAAGAACTATATGCCCAAAATAGAAAGTTTACCTTTGCATGCCAAACCCTCTATATAAGACTGACAACGATACCTGTTAAAAACTAGGGTGAACTGTTGGCAGTCAGATCAGATGTGTGTGCCAGAGTCTAATTCTGCATAAAAAGAGATGACAAGAGTGGAGAGGGTCAGGTAAAAGAACATTAATACAACAAAAGTTTTCACAAATCACAGACCACTTCATTTATTTGTGTCTTTAAGCTGCCATAGGATTTCTCATAGTTGTTATGATAGGGACTATGAAAAAACAGTTGACTTGAGGAATGGTTGTTTTCTTCTACTGTTGGTCCTCTGTAGAGCTCTCCACAACAATACAAAGTCAAACATACACAACCTGGCCATGAGAAGCTGAACCTTGTGTGTTAGCACATGAGGATGGTAGTTTTCGCATATGAGTTTGTGATGCATTATCTGGCATCAAGTAATGCTGATTTATACAGCCTATCTATCTACAGGCATTCCTTGTTTAAGGACTACTCATTCAGCAATAATTCGAAATTGTGATATTGCTGAATGAATTGTACTTGCAACTGGTCCTTGAAGTTTTGATACTGATCTGAGCATTTGGCAACTTGTTTGCATTTATGATGGTTGCAGCATCTTACAGTCGTGTGGTCACCATTTGCAACCTCCCTTGTTGACTTCCCACAAGCAAAGTCAGTGGGGAAGCTGGCAGGGAATGTTGCAAGTCACTGTGGTCATTTTCACACCTCTCCCACCTAGTTCCCATTCACCATCCCCCATCCAGCAGCCTCCCTGCACTTGCACTGTGCCTTGTGGGCCACTTACATGCCCTCCCCTTTCAGGTCTATTTGGTCTATTTGTGAGGCCCCTGGGACTCACTTAGCAAGTTGCAATCCTCATCAAACAATAACTCAGGGCAGTGCCAGGATTGCCATCACATGATGTCACACTCAGCAATAAAAATTATGGTCCCATTTGCTGCTGTTAACCAAGGAATATCTATAACTATCTGCCTGCCTGTCTATCTTGGTTGGCATCCAATTTTGGCAGTTGTTCGGCTTACCATTGATTAGTTAAGATGCTAAACTGCTCTGGCAGAGCCTGAAATCAATTGTTTCATTAGGAAGCTCTGCTGGACTGACATATTGACGTCTCAGTGTAAGAGGCCTTTTTTGCCACACAAAAAGTGTACCTTCCAGTGATGTATTATTTCTTTTAAACCTGATATTGAGAAATGTGTCATCCTTACCATAGCATTTCATGAGACCTGTGCGCTTCTAAGAAGACCTTCAGAAATCTATTTATTTTCTTGATTTGTACTGTGTATTTTAAGGCAATGAAACCATGTTAACAAAGATTTTGGAGTGGAAAGGCTTTACTCACCCAGATAGCCTCACTTGTCCTCTTATATCAGTCTGGTAAAGCAGCTTAGAAGGTCACAAGATAATCTTTTGTACTCAAGGTCTGGAAAAGATGTGGCTACTTGTATGGACTATCTTATCTCTTCAAATAATTCTGTATTATTGTGTGAGTTTATAAGATAAATCATGTGTTGTCTGAAGACATTCCTCCTCCCAGATATGCTTGATTTCTATCATTCTCAACTTTGCCATTAAAAAGATATAAATTTTCTTTAAATATTCCTTAGTACCAGCAAATAATTTTGGGGTTGACTATAAATGTATAAAATGTTGAGATCACCTTACATAATGACTGGCTGTGAAAACTGGCAAGCCAAGGTAACTCACAAAATGCTCATTTTCCAGAAGACAAAGTTAATGAGGTTGATTCTTGTAATCCCATAGGACAGTGGTGGGATTCAAATATGTGAACAAATGGTTCTCTGTGTGTGGATGCCACTTCCGGAAGTCCATTCTGGGCCTGAGCAACAACCGGTTCTGCCGAAGTGGTGCGAACTGGCTGAATCCCACCACTGCCATAGGATGTTTTGATCCCACAGTTCTCTTTCTCATTTTTATTTTTCTGGACAAGTGGGCACATTTTCAAACTAGGCAACATGGCAGCTTTCCATTTATTTATGGAATCTTTTTAACAAGTTAGGGATGGGAAGCATAGTAGGATATTAAGGGAAATATCCTTAGGATGAGTGATATCTAGAGCTACCAAGCTATCAATCCCTGGGCCCTAGATTTGAAGTGTAATCTAAGGGAACAAAAACAATCTTGGACTTCAAACAGAATGAACAGGTAGGAGTCCTAACCAAGAGGAGAGGAGAGGGGAGAGGAAAGGAGCAATCAAGAAGAGCTAGTCCAAAGCACTGTATCCAGCTGCATGAACACCATGTACCATAGCTTCATGCCCAAATTGATTGCTGGGGGTCAGTCTTAGAACAGCTCAAACTCTGCTTGGACTAAACAATCTATAACCTGGCCTGGCTTCTGTATGAGTCACAGTAGGGAAGTGAGTGGAAACTGAACACCAAGTCTTTCTCTTTTCTTCATGTGATGAGCTTATGCCAAGATAATCTTTTCGGGTCATGGGAAATCACTTTGACTGACATAATGTTTCTAGATCCAACTCTGTGCTTTCAGACAGTATAGCAATTCTCTTTGTTTTTGCTTGGAAATAAAAGCAAGATAGGTTCTCGTAGAATAGGAAAAATATAAACTAACCAAGAGGATAAGGCTGTGATAATTTGTTGTACTTTATAGAGGACAATTAATTTGAAGAGGTCTCAGTTTTATTTGAAATGCTCTGTTTAAATGTCTATTTAGTCCAAGGGCAATTTAAAGGTCAGGAACCAGGATCAATTTTTTTAAAAAATGCCTTGAAGCTGGCCATTCGCAGCTTCAAGCATTTAGACTTGGAGGGGCCGTTTTTGGGAGTCCAAGGGCCACATTCAAATTTTTGAGGGTGAAGGCTGTAAACTGGGGCTACATCACATGTGTTTGGAACAGTTTTGAAGAGAGGCTTATGTCCTTTGTTTTGCTAACTGTAAACCTATGTTAGAGCTTTAAGTATAGTTTTTCAGTGTTTCCTAATTTAAAATTGTGAGAAAATGAGCCTTCAGTTTCCAAGAGTCATGGTGAGATGGTTTCCAATGGCCTCACAAGGAGATTTTAAGACCCAGAGGTTACTTATCTTTGATTTAGAAAGTACAATGAGAAGGTATACAGTATCTTGTTATGCTGATATCTGTTAGCTTTCTTTGTTGTTGTTCAGTTGCTTAGTTGTGTCTCTTTGTGACCCCAAAGATCATAGCACGCCAGACACCTCTGCTCTCCACTGTCTCCTGGAGTTTGCCAAATTCATGTTCATTGTGTCAATCAATGATCTAACCATCATCCGTCTGCCTTCCCCTTCTCTTTTTGCCTTCAATTTTTTCCAACATCCCAACAAAAATAGCTTTCTATTTAGCTTTATTATACTTTAACATTTATGCATACCCACATAAATCAGCATGTGCAAATTGTATGCAAATATGTATCTTTTGTAAATTGTCATAAAGGGAAAATCTCTGACACAAGCTTAAGGTGTTTCAAGATGTCTATCAAATGAAGAAGGCTATGAAATTTTCTGTAGACCAGAACTAAGGCTGCCCCAGTCTCAGGCAGCCCCCAAAAGCTTTAAGTGAGGTTGTAAGACAGCGGTCCCCAACCTTTCCAGCTTGGCGGCCCTGCCCAGTGTGTGTGGGGGGGGAGGCCGCATGTTGAGTAGCAAACACACATGGATGCACAGCTCCATTTGTATGAGCATGAGCAGAGGGCACTTGGGCTCATGCACAAAGGTCCACTTGCACAAGTGGAGCTTCGTATGTGCAGTTGCCCACCGCTCACACGAGTGAAGCTTCACGCATGCACACTTGCCCATCTCTCCCACAACTGGTTTCAAACAGGCCACGGTACGGTAAGGGCCCCCTCTTCTAAGAGATTTCAAAACGTTAGCAAATATCATTTTTATAAGACAAAAAAGAGAAGACTATTACATCCATGACTGGAATATAATCCTATAAACTATATATAACTTACTGACTATAAATATCAAGAAAATCATGTCAGATCCCATTTTTGTCCTGGCCTCGATCATGGCTGTCTGGGAGCATGTCCCAGGAGATTATCCAGAGGACATGTCTGGCCTTTGATCCGGAAAAAGTTGCACACTTCTGTCCAGGATTCTGAAACTAAAGCAGCAGCAAAAACAGTTTTGTTCACATGAGCCACTGTCATGTGAAAAATTAGGTGAAACATTCCTCTAGTGACTTAGATTATTCACATGTCTGATCTGCTGATGGTGCAAAGTTCACTCAGCTTCTGGGAACTCTGCCCCTCTGAATTAGTCACCTTGTGTAATTTGGATAAACATGTTTCTTGCCAGCTCTTCTTTTTTTCCACATATTTCACTGGCTCAGCTATTCACCACTGAGCAAAGCAGATAACATCACTCGTGCTCTGAATGGGAATTCCCATTGCTCTTCCTGTTCAGGTCCCTTTGCTGATGCGTGACAAGATTTTGTTTAATGAATTGGAACTTGTACTTTTAAAAACAGCTTGATTTTTAAGATACGAATGTATCTTAGATTATTCATACAAGGAAAGAATGACAAGTCTACCTAGTTCAAAGGAAAAGAGGGTGAAAAAACACGGACTCTTGTTTCTGTTTTTTAACTTAAAGGAATGTGTCTGTAAAGATTTCTAAGATTTTCACTTTCAATTCAACTATCAAGGGAGAAATTTGAAACCAGCTGGGGCCTTTTAGATACTTGTTTTTCCATCTGCATGTTTAACCCTGACTACTAAAGGAAATGCTTTGTTGGTGTTGGATGGATCCTGTTTCAGAAACTGTGTGATGGATTTCTCTTTTATCACATGGTTGTGTATTACTAAAATTAATAAGTGGAGGTGGTTGCAGGGAAATGAAATAATTTTGAAAGTGTCTTTACTTTTTAAAACATTGTACTCCTCATACACACATAGATGATTGTGAAATCACTCAAAGACATAAACAATTGGGGATTGATTTGTTATGCAAGCATTATGCAACGTCCTTGTGTACAGTATTGGCTAAGGTAATTCATACATGAATAAAGGCGGCTTGAATAGCTCTCATGTACACTGAACTGGAACCAATCAACACTAGATGGCAAAGTTTACCGGTATATCCTAATTTTGTAAAAATATGCCATTTGGAAAGGGCAAATTGTCTAGCCAAGTAAGAGTTGCAACTGAGTGTCACCAAGCAAACATGGAAAAGTTGAACCGGCAGTTCCAGACTCTCTAGGATACTGGGGCTCTGGACAGAAAGTATATATCCACAATAAACATTTCCCCCCTTTTATCTTGCTGAGTCTGAGCTACCTTTTGTGGCAAAATCACTTCTGTATTTCTGCCATGACAAGTAAATGAAGGGGTCTGTGAAGTCACCTGGAGTCGAGCACTATTTGAAGGAAAACCTTCCCCTTTAGAGGCTAAATAGCGGAAGGGGGAGGAGGAGAAAGTGGAAGAGAAGGGTCATCATCTGTCTTTTATTCAGAAGTGATCCAAAGCTGCAAAGACTGACTCAACATGTGTGATTTACTTGTGCTAATAAACTGGAATCCTTGAACCCAAGTGATTTCATATTTGAGGCATATACAAGATTCCACAAATAGCAACTTCCATTCTACAGAAAAATGTACTTTCGTGAATGGTTTTGTATTAGCCAGCAGAGTGAATTTGGGGGGATGGGAAGTAGATAGAAGTTGTTATATGTGATTTATATAGTGAATTTATTCACTATATAAATAGTGAAGGAGACAATAATCTACAGGTAAGTGTCCATTCCCATAAAGTCAGAGCTCAGAAGCCAGGAAGGCTGAAATCATTGTGGTTTCTAAACTCCAGCATTTTCAGCTGAAAACAAACTTCCTAGCAAAGACCAAAGACAAACTCCTAATTCTGTGCTACTCCCAGCTCAATTCTACACCACTGGGATTCCCCCATACCATATAACAGTGAGGGGGAAAATTATTTGATCCCCTGCTGATTTTGTATGTTTGCCCACTGACAAAGAAATGATCAGTCTATAATTTTAATGGTAATTTTATTTTAACAGTGAGAGACAGAATAACAAAAAAATCCAGAAATCCATGCATTTCAAAAAAGTTATAAATTGATTTGCATTTTAATGAGTGAAATAAGTATTTGACCCTTCACAAAACATGACTTAGTACTTGTGGCAAAACCCTTGTTGGCAATCAGAGGTCAGACGTTTCTTGTAGTTGGCCACCAGGTTTACACATGTCTCAGGAGGGATTTTGTCCCACTCCTCTTTGCAGATCCTCTCCAAGTCATTAAGGTTTCAAGGTAGACGTTTGGCAGCTAGAAACTTCAGCTCCCTTCACAGATTTTCTATGGGATTAAGGTCTGGAGACAGGCTAGGCCACTCCAGGACCTTAACGAGTTTCTTCTTGAGCCATTCCTTTGTTGCTTTGGCCATGTGTTTTGGGTCATTGCCATGCTGGAATACCCACCCACTTCCCATTTTCAATGTCCTGGCTGAGAGAAGGAGGTTCTCACCCATGATCTGACAGTACATGGCCCCGTCCATCATCCCTTTGATGCAGTGAAGTTGTCCTCTCCCCTTAGCTCCCAAACCATAATGTTTCCACCCCATGTTTGACGGTGGTGGTGGTGTTCTTCGGGTCACAGGCAGCATTCTTCCTCCTTCTCCTAACACAGCAAGTTGAGTTGAGGCCAAAGAGATTGATTTTGGTCTCATCTGACCGCAACACTTTCACCCAGTTCTCCTCTGAATCATTCAGATGTTCATTGGCAAAGTTCAGATGGGCTTGCACATGTACTTTCTTGAGCAGGGGGACCTTCCGGGTGCTGCAGGATTTCAGTCCTTCACGGCGTAGTATATGATCCCAGCTGCCTTGAGATCATTGACAAGATCCTACCATGTAGTTCTGAGCTGATTCCTCACCGTTCTCATGATCACTGAAACTCCAGGTGAGATCTTGCATGGAGCCCCAGACCAAGGGAGATGAAGTTATTTTGTGTTTCTTCCATTTGCGACTAATCGCACCAACTATTGTCACCTTCTCACCAAGCTGCTTGGCGATACTATTGTAGCCCATTCCAGCCTTATGTAAGTGTACAATCTTGTCCCTGACATCCTTGGACACCTCTTTGGTCTTGGCCATGGTGGAGAGTTTTGAATCTAATTGATTGATTGATTGCTTCTGTGGATAGGTGTCTTTTATACAGGTAACAAGATGAGATTAGGAGCACTCCCTTTTAAGAGAGTGCTCCTAATCTCAGCTCATTACCTGTATAAAAGACACTGGGAGCCAGAAATGTTGCTGATTGATAGGGAATCAAATACTTATTTCACTCATTAAAATGCAAATCAAGTTATGTAAGGAAATACAAATTGCCCAGAGAAGTCCATGTAAGATTTATGAAGAAAACAATGAGGGATGATATATTAAAAGAGTTAGAGATGATCCATTACAATATAAAGATAAAGAAATAGTAGTGCTGAAAGAGATTCCCAAGAGAATAAGGGATACTGGAAGAAAATATCATTTCTTGACTACAAAGCTGATTGCAAAAGGAGTAAATTTTAGATGGCTGATGCCAGAAGGGATTTTAATCAATTGGAATAACACAAGATATTGTTTGGACTCAGTGTGGAAGGCAGAGGATTTTGATGAAAGATATAGAGCATTTCTGGGAGAAAGAACACAATATCAACAAGAGGATGGAAAAAGCCAGAAACAGACAGAACAAACAATAGAGGAAACAATTACACAGGTGGAAGAGGAAAAAGAGAAGATGAATCAAGAAAATGAGGGAATAGTAAAAGAGCAGAGGATTACGAGATCAACAAGACCCAAATATAAATAAACCAAAATGGAGAAGGAAAATGGAAATTTTTCAGTAAATATAAATGGATTGAATTCCCCATCAAAAAGGAAAAGAATTTTCAAACAACTACAGAAATTAAACATTGATATAATTTGTTTGCAAAAGACACACATAAAAAAACAACATCATAATTTTTTGGAAAATTCAAAACTTGGAAAACTTTATTATACATCAGCTCAACAAAAAAAGAGTAGTTATATATGTCAAATAGATTCCAAAATGATTTATGCAGATGAAGAAGGAAGAATATTAATGGTAGAAATATTTTTAAATCAAAAGCAGATACTTTTGATAGCAATATATGCACCAAATAATAAACAAGAAGAATTTTATCAAAACCTTCACAGAAAAATAGTAGAAATGGAATATCAAAATATATGCTTAATTGGGGGTTTCAGTGCAATAGTAGACAGGACATTACACTATAAAAAAAAGTAAATCAGGGAAAAAAGGAAGAAAAAGATTACCTAAGACTTTTTTCAATATGATAGAGGAAATTGGTATCCAAGATATCTGGAGCGAAACGCTCAGGAAAATCACAATACACATTTAATTCTAATAGTCATAAATCTTGATCCAGAATTGATATGATTTGGATGACGCCTGAATTAAGGATTAATATGCAGGAAATTGAAATAGAATTAGCTACTTGGGCATATCATAACCCCTTAAAAATGGTGTGGAAAGGAATGCAGAAAAAATTAAGATGGACTTTGAATCAATCTATATTAAAAGAGAAATAATTTATAGCCTTAACAGCAAAAGAAATTGAATTTTTCTTCAAAGAAAATAAAAAAGAAGATACAACATTACAAAATGTATGGGATACAGCCAAAGCATATTTTCGAGGCGTAGCAATAGCATACATGGCGAAAAAAATAAAGAAAAGACAACGTCAGTTGTTAAGAGATGAATTTAAAAAATTAAAACTTGAACTATAAATAAACCCACAAAAGAAAATATTGAAAAGACAAAGGAAATAATAAAACATAAATTAAATTTAATAGAATCAGAAAAATTGGCACAACAAATTAAAAGTGCAAAGCAAAACTTTTTTGAAAATGCAAACAAACCAGGAAGATGGTTAGCTTATAAACTTAAAAAACAGAAGGAGAAAAAATTGATAAACAATTTAGTAGATGAAAAAGGCTGTTTACAATTTAAAAATGAAGAAATAAAAAAGTTAATTAAAGAATACTATGAGAAACTATATGACAAGGAAGAAACTCCATGGGAGAAAATGACCCAATATATCGAAGAAAATAATTTACCGAAAATTCAAGAAAACTTTAAGACTATGTTAAATGAAAAAAATAACAATGATGGAATTGACACAGGTAATAAAAAGACCAAAAAAATGGGGAAAAAAGATAGACTCCCTGCAGAGTTTTATAACCATTGAAAAATGTATGTAATGAACTTGTATTGTAGGCAAAATTCCCAAATACATGGACAGAAGCTAATGTTACTTTGATATCAAAAGAGGACTCAGATCTGACCCAGATCAAAAATTATAGACTGATATCACTACTGAATGTGGACTATAAAATCTTCACTTCAATAATAGCTGAGAGGCTGAAAAGATTTTTGACTGAATTTATACACCCAGATCAAAATGGATTTTTGCCAAAGAGACAAATAAAAAATAATTTGAGGGTAATATTAGATACACTGGAATATTATGAATTTCATCCAAGGAAACAACTGGCACTAGTATTTTTAGACCCCAAAAGGCATTTGATAATGTTTCTTGACAATTTATGATTCAACAACTAAAAACAATGGACTTTGGTCAAAACTTTATAAATACGATTCAGACAATATATCAGAAACAATCAGCAAAAGTGAGGATTACACAGAGAATTTTGATATACGAAAAGGCACAAGACAAGGATGTCCATTATCCCCATTGCTATTTATCTTAACTTTGAAAGTTTTAAATAGAAACATTAGGATTGAAAATAAAAGGTGAAACCTACAAACAGAAATTAAAGGATTGAAAATAAAAGGTGAAACCTACAAACTGCAAGCATTTGCAGATGATTTGGTATTCATTCTAGAGGAACCTTTAAAGACGATTCCTAAACTGTTGGAAAAGATAGAACAATTTGGAGAGATAGCAGGATTAAAGATAAATAAAGGGGGAAAAACTAAAGTGATAGTTAAAAATTTTACAGATAAACAAAAAAAGCAATTATCAGAAAAAACAGAATTGCAAACAGTCAAAAAGGTCAAATATTTGGAAATATATTTGACAGCAAGATGTTCAACAATAAAAGAAAATAATTACATTAAATTGTTAAACCAAATAAAGCTTGATTTGGAAAAATAGAAGAATCTTCAACTTTGATGTTAGGAAGAATTGCTACGGTGAAAATGAATATATTACCAAAAATATTATTTTTATTTTAAACGATACCTATAAAACTGGGGAAAAAATTCTTTGAAGATTTAAACTCTCTAATTCAAAAGTTTATCTGGCAAGGAAAGAAAGCTAGAATTAAATTGAAAATGTTACAAGAAGCCAAGGGAAATGGAGGTTTTGGCTTGCCAGATTGGGTTTTATATTATCAAGCATCAGTGTTAACATGGATAAAAGAATGGATAACTCTTAAAAATAAAAGATAGCTGTATCTGGAGGGACATGACCTGCAACTTGGTTGGCATGCTTTTCTATGGTATGGAAAAAATAAAATTACATAAATACTTCCAAAACCACTACATTAGAAATGCATTATTATTAACTTGGGAAAAAATAAAATATGAAATTTATTTGAAAATTCCAGGATGGCTTTCAACAATGGAAACATTCGTACATCCAAATCTAGTCAGTCTCAATAAAATATGGGCATACAAAGATATTCTAAATTCTGAAGGGAACTTAAAATCCAGGCAAGAAATGGAAAATCAGGGCATCAATTTAACATGATGGTCACATTTACAAATGCAAGTCAAAAACAGTATGGATTTTACAAAGAACAGACTATGTTTGATCAGACGTTATTAACTTCTGATGAAAAGTTAATCAAAAAAATGTACAATTTCTTATTAAATTTCAAAATGGAAGATGAACAAGTAAAAGAGACAATGATAGTATGGGCAAAGAATTTTGGATATAATATAGACTTAGAAAAGTGGCAAAGTTTGTGGGAAAGAAACTATAAATTGACAATGTCAGCTTCATACAAAGAAAACTTATATAAAATGTTTTATAGATGGCATTTGCCACCAACAAGATTAGCAAAAATGTTTAAAAACATGTCAGAGAAACATGTTGGAAATGTAAACACAAACCAGATACTTATTATCATATGTGGTGGACATGTGTTAAAGCAAGGAGATATTGGACAATAACGCACAGTTGGCTAGAAAAAATGTTAGAGAAACACATAGACTATAAACCTGAATTTTTTTACTAGGTTTAATGCCAGAAAAACCTGATAAGCAAAGTACATATTTGATTCTACATGTGATAACAGCAGCAAGAATTATATTTGCACAATATTGGAAGAACGAAGAAATACCACCAGAAGAAGAAATAATCAAAAAAATATTAGACTGTGCGGAAATGGACAGATTTACTTTAAGGTTGAAAGAAAAAGAAGAAACAGAATATTTTCAAACTTGGGACCTATTTTATCAATAGATTTGAAAAGATTTAGGGATTAGGAATTTAATCTGTATTAGTGAATAAGATACTCAGACAACACTTTTTTGTTGAATAATTATTATTGAACTGTTAAAAAAAATAAAACTTAAAAAAATAAAATAAAATGTAAATCAATTTATAGCTTTTTTGAAATGCGTTTTTGTTATTCTGTCCCTCACTGTTAAAATAAACCTACCATTAAAATTATGGATTGATCATTTCTTTGTCAGTGGGCAAACGTACAAAATCAGCAGGGGATCAAATAAATTTTTTCCTCACTGTATATATTGGAGATCTCCAAGACAAGAAAAAACATAAAGTTAGCCCTTATAACATGGAGTAGTCTGGTTTTCAATAATCTATCATAGAGTTGGAAGTTAGGATATCAAGTCCACTTGGATCAATACAGAATGTTTCAGTAGAAACTTCTATGAGTATTCTGGACTGGAAATCTGAATAAAAACAAGAAACGTATCAGCCACCATTGGAAACCAGTGCTATTCTTATAGTTAAATTTCAATTTAATAAATTCAGGCTCTAAGCAATGGATTTCCAACTGCCCTTTAAAAATGAGGGATGGAAGACATAATCAGAGGAAGGAAAAAAAATGCAATGTCTTGTTTTCTAAGGAAGTTGTTTAAAACTCAAGACACGACTAACAGCTGCGGGAAAGCCTATTAGCTTACTAAGGTCTTTAGAGAGCAGAGGTCACAGGATCAAATCATACTACTTAGTTCAGCAATTCTGTGTTGCCTAATGATTTGCTAGAAGCACAAGGAAATGGGAAAAGCAAACAAACAGATCAGCAAATGTTTAAGAGGAAAAGATTGGGGGTGGGGGGGTGGAGTGGTGAAAAAGAATAAGGCACAATTATTCTTTGAATTAGAAACTGAAATCCTGAAAACATTCTGTGGGTATTCTCTCACAGCCAGCTATCAATCCAGTCTCTTTGTGAGGAGGCCTCTTTGGGGTGTCTGTTGTTCTTAACACACCCCACGGATGGATCAGCTGAAATCTTGGTTCAGAACTAGCAGTTTGATTTGATGCATTGTTTTTTGTTTTGTTTTTTGCTAGTCAGCGTGGTCTGTCAGGCCCACAAATTATTGTTTTCCTTGCATATATATTCTTGTGCTCTTGTTTTGGGGGCCTGCCATTCTGCTGGGCAGAGGGGGGATATTTGCTTTTGCTTGGGATAACTTTTGCTTTCTACTTTTCCTCTCTTGCCTCTATCCACTTGAGAAAAGAATGTGTCTCCCTTATCAGGGAGACGGTTACAGAGAAACGAAACTGGAGAAGACCTTGAGATGCACGCCAACTGTGCCAGTTACCCGCAAATCGGGCCACCTGTATATTGGCTGGATTTCAAATGGGCATTATGACTCTGGTGGGAGGAGGAATATTGCTAGTTTAACTATACCATTTAAGCGGGATTTTCCCCAGATCTCGCCTTGACTTCCCTGCTGTCACTAACCCCTAATAAAAGTTTCCTTTTGAGACAATGCTTGTTTCAAGAGTTCTGCTTTCTTGGGTGGTTAACTGAGGTGAGTCCTTACACTCTCAGTAACACAGCTTTTTCACAGTTTAATAGCTAAAACATTTTGGGCTTTTAATATTCTCTGAAAATGTTTAATATTCTCTGAAAAATGTTTGAACTACTGCAAAATAATGTTTTCACAGGAGATTAGAAATGAAGCATCAAAGGTACTGTATGTTGAACACTGCACAACTAATGCAGTTGTCTCTCAATCTCAGCACGTTTAAGACTTGTGTGGACTTCAACTACCAGAATTAAGATGTCTACACGTCTTCAACTTGCTGAAGTTGAGAAACACTGGGCTAAAAGTATGGGAAACGTTTAGGAACTGTATAGTATTTGTATGATTAGATACAACTTTTTATAAAATTTAGTGGGCAAATCCCAACATTTCATTTGCAGCCCTCAGATTTTCCCATAATGTTTGTGTCTCCTGGAAAGGGGATTTTAAGTGACAAAATAGGTGCCTTATTCCTGTGCAAACTTTAAACCACTTGTTTCACATTAAAGCACTAAAAAGTCCCAAAATCGTGGACCAACCACTTCTGCTAAGTCATAAGATTAACATCCTATTTTCTGTAGTCTCCCAAACAGGTCAGGAAGTGCCCTCCCACCCCTACCCATCCCCTGGCTAAGATTTTATCCATTCAGGTGACTCAAAGTGTGTGTGTGTAAAAAAAAAAATTCAAAATGGCAGCCACAACTGTGCAGTTGAATCTCTTTTTACATGGATCATATATGAAATAGCTGTAAAAAGGGCAGGGCCCTGATCAAACAGGCATGGCCACCATATTGACTGGATCCATGCTTTCAGTAGCAGCAATCTGAATTAAGGAAACAAATACTGTAGTATGAATATTAGGTTTTTTAGTAAATGCAATTTACTAAAACTCATTTAAAGCTGGACTAAATGAAGTATATATTCTTGACAGCAGATCTTGACAGCAGATCTCAAATAATCAGACTTTCAGAATCCTCCTTACTAAGTTAGCTAATGAAGAACCCTTACTTTAACATGAAATATTGGCTGCTGGTGGTACAGTTACAAAGATGAACTGTTCTCTATCTTCAAGGGCCACAAAAGACATGGTGATTAATGCTAAAATAAAGTTCATATTTCTGCCCAAATGATTTCTTTGTATAGGTTTAAGGACAAAGAATAATTTCGTTGTTTGCTTCAGGAAGCCAGCAGAATAATTTCCAGACTGCTGGCCCTGCGCGACTCCCCCATCGCGCAGGCATGGCCCAATACGACTCTGCGCGACTCCCCCATCGCGCAGGCATGGCCCAATATGATTCTAAGGGCCGGCCTTGATGAAGGGGTCTGGAACCCCGAGAGGTGGCACTCAGCGACAGCACTGAGGGAACTAAGAAGAAGGAAATTACGTGTCTTCTTAGAGGGGTGTTTTATTAAATTTTTAGGGGGTTCGGGGTTGGCCCGAGGGGAACTAGGGGAGTCCTCTCTGAGGCCAAGGCCGGTCCTGTCTGGGGGG
>NW_015389645.1:41816-56386 GCF_001527695.2 Protobothrops mucrosquamatus
AATAAAATAAATAAATAAATCAGATTATTAATTTTCTCTGCAAGGAATATTTCCTAAACTCCTGGGGAACCCCAAAGATTCCAGAAAACACTTCCTGGTTCCCCAGGTAAAAGCTTAAATACATGCACTACAGGCAGAAATTATTATGCAATATCGCCCATTTAAACACCGAAAACTACAGAAAGACACAAATGGTTTATCAACTTCTTTTTAATTCAAAGATTGCCCTAAATACGGCAATGTCTCCTATCATCTTTTGTAAACATACATCAGACTTGAAAACAGAAACACAATATATATTCTCTTTCAGGAGAAGCTGCAAAATAATTCTTCCATCACTCCTGAGTTTAAAGACCGTGATTCATTCCTTAATGAAGCTGAACCATGTTAAAACATAGTAGCCCCCCCCCCCCAGCTTTAATGGGGAGGGATTGATGGCTTTTTATTCTTGAACCATGCAATGTAAACTTTTTAATTAATGTATCCTTCAAATCATGAAAGCACTGACCTACAGTTATAAAAACCAAAAATATTACATTCACAAAAGGAAATTTTGGGAAATCTATTGGGTCATCTGTAAATGGTTGAGACACCCAAAGCCTCTGCAAAAGGATTATGACTAAACATATTTCAATTCAACAGAAGAGATTCCACAAGTCAGCCCATTCATAAAGTATTACAAATAAAAGTATCCCAGCTGACACAGAGGAATCCAGATGGCAACTGGGAGGGCTCTGAGGAAGCAGGGAAATTCAGAAGCTGCTCCTGGAATAAAACACACACCTGGTTTGGATCACAACACTGCATACTGTGAAAGCTTTAAAGTGTAGGACCCAGTCACTTGTTTTAAAAATCATGAGCTTTACATATGCCTGTAAATGATTTTGCTTTGCTTTGCTTTGCTTTGCGTTAATTCCTTGTTGATTATTTCAGATTAATGTCTTGGTTATTGATTAATTGATTGAAAGGAGGTAGATTTTACTGGAAGGGATAGTTATCCAAGGCACACTTGATCCATGGCCAATTGTATTCTGCAAGGAGAAACAATGGTAAATTATTAAAATCTTCATAGCACTAATGTTTTATAGATCTAAATTTTATAAAGTACCAACCACTAAAGCACATTTTCATAGAGCAACAATAAAAATGTCTACATCTGGAAGTTGCCAGAGCTACAAGTAAATAAGGACTGACAATAATAGACCATTTGTGCTCCCCTTCTTGAAATCCCACTGAAATTACATTATAGAAATTTGAAAGCAAATTATTATTTTTAAAAAAAAAAAATAAAGTCACAAGAGGAGGAGGAAAATTCCATCCAGGAATGTCACTGCTATATCCTTTATGGCTAATAGGCCTTTAAAAAAACAAACAAACCTGGCCTTTGATTGTAAAAGGTTGCCTATCTGCAGATCAACAGATAAAATATACATGTGCTTTTTTTTTTTTACCTGTCAATGGGATACCCTGTTTCACAGACGTTGACCAAGGCATATAGCTGTCTCAGAGCATATTCATACTGAAAATGAATACAAACAACAGAAATTATTTTTCATGACTCAATATGAAGGTGTAAGAGATTTTCCTAGATTATTCCTTTTCAATGGATTTATCTTTTTTCTTAAGTTGCTCAGTTTCTGAAAAATCTGAGCAACTCCCAGCAAACCAACATAACAGCAGTAAAACCAAAAGCAAAACTGTTACTATTGACTGAAGCCAACCTGATGTACCATCCCTTAGAGAAAGGTGAAATACTCATCTTCAAATGCTCTCAAGAACTATGTTGTTATAGTTCTTCAGAAATATAATAAGAAGTGGAGGTCCAAATAATGGGATTCACTGTTCCAGTACTGAAAAACCTCAGCAGTGTGTCTCTGCAGATGGCATTTCCTCAGCAGTGGAACCCCTAACAAGCCGTCTTGTTAGGTGGGCAGATTCAACCTAAGGAGATGGACCCACTGATATATGCCTCAACCATGTGAAGCTTTAAAAGTGACAAGTAGCACTTTCAATAGTACCCGGAAGCTAGCTGGCAGCCAAATCAGCTCCTTTAGTAGTGTTTTGTACAAAGATTTTTGTAATTTGATTTGGTGCACCCATAACAAATGAGCCCTCTCCTGCTGGATCATCTGACACTTTTGAATGATCTTGAAGGTCAGCTCTTATAGAGCAAATTGCAACAGTTCAGATCTGAAACGACAAGGCCATGGTTGACCACTGGCAATTTTTTACGGGCATAGTTGGATCCAGCAGAGGACCCAATTTTCTACCATGAAGTGGGCTGGGCACACACCATACCAAATATTTTTTTCATAACGGATGATTTCAATAATTTTTCTTCTATTGAACAAAGTTGTACTTCACAGCAAATAAAAAATGTATGCTAAGAAGTTTTATCAAACCAGGAATAAGAAACCTTGATCTTTTGGATTAGAAGAAGCTATAATTTACAGCAGCCCCAACCAACTTGGCCAACAGTCAAGGATGCAAGAAACCCAGGCTCGGAAACACTATGCCCAACATATCTTAGAACAGGATATAAAATACACTACTTTCCCAAGGCTGCTGCAATACTATCTTATTCAAAATCAAAGCACCTTGACACAAGCCCTTGACAATTCCAGCTAACTTATTAAGATTGTAAGATTTACTTCTCGCTCAAGTGGAAAAACAAAATGCAACTATTTACACTCCTGGTCAACCAAATAACTAAACTGAACTTTTTCTTCGGATACAAATAGAACAGACCAGTTTCTCAATTTTACATAGTCCAAGAAAGACCAGTCCACCCTGGTATCTACCCCAACATCTTGAATTAACTTACCAAAGGATTGTGCCAGTTAAAGCAATGTTTTTTAAAGTGATCCATTGCTGACTCGTAACAGTCATAATTTCTGAGGCTCATTCTAGATGACAAGATTTTACTTCCATGCTCTTTAGAGCCTGTTATTAAAAATATGATCTTGTGCATTGACTCCTGAATCATCTGTCTGGCCTAAAAGAGAAAAATACAAAAGAAATGGATGTTTTTTAGGATCTTAAAAATATAACAAGAGGAAAGAATGAATGCTGGAACAACTTTCATTTTCTTTCAGGGCAAAGAAAAACAAGAACAGGCTTTTAGCTACCACCAGTGTGACTAGCAACTCAACGGCCGCCAAGTGAAACATAACAAATTTTGGATTTTACTTCAAAATTTTACTTTGTAATTGCAAGGACTGGTTGCAAAGTTATTTTTTCAACACTGTGTAACTGCGAACAATTGCTGTATATAACAGTCACTAAATGAGAACTGTCTGTATTCACATGCACGTGAATATTTTCCCTCCTACAACCTGACTACAAACATCATCGTAACAGCTTTTTAAGATCAAATTCGAGGAAAATATCTGGTTCAATGCCATTCATAACACTTAAATTCTTCGTATTATCTTCCTCCTCATTCCAATAGATGTTTCATGCATTTCTTTTAACTTTTAAACCAGATTACCGGTAACTCAAATGAACCAGACTATTTGCACTTCATCTATTTTTAGCTCACTGGCCGTTTACCATCCTTGTTTTTAAGAACATTCTTGCCAACTTCATACAACAAAACATCCAAGTGTAATGCTTCTGAACTCAGACTTTAAAACTTTAAATAATAGAAAAGTATAATGATATCAAATAAGACAAGACCATGTGGAGTTAGCAACTTACTATATATGGAGGACTATGGCAAATTAGCTAGCTGATCTTCCACTATCCCTGGTTAGTATGATGAACTTTAAATCAACAGTTCTCACTTCCCTAATTCAGATTAGAGACAGCACAGTTCTCCAGAATAGATGGTTCCTGACTCAACTATTACTTCTTTGAATTCTTGTAAATTCATGTTGTCAGCTTGTTTGCTGACAGCCTCTTTTTTATTGCTTTTGAGTTGTTTTTTTATTGCATCAGGGTTTATTCCAATGATTTTATTTTTCTGCAGTAAAGATGTGGTTGTGATCCTGGACCACAGGCCTCAAGTGTGTTAAGGGCCCTGTAGTGTTAAGGGCCCTACAGGTACAGTTTTACATGGTGTGACATATATTTTATTTCGTACTGTTTTAATTCTTTAATAACCTTTAATTGTTTTTATGTTTTATATTACGCCTTGTCGAGATGTGTGGCTATAATAATCAAATAAATAAGGTGCTGTATTATCAGCTGATTTTTTTCCTAGCACAATTCTAAAGCATCATTTTCTTCTCAAATAAAACAGTGAGTCAGCATTTTCTAAATACCGAAATACATTTAATAGCACATTTTTAATCCCCTTGGGTAAACAGTAGCATAAATTAAACATCATGCTAAATCATGGTATTGTTTATTTAGTTAATGCATTATGTGAACTTACCACACAGATTGAGGTTTACTAATAAATCAAGATTAAGCATGGTTTAATATAAAGGTAGGCAAATTTTTACTAGCTGGGAATCATATTTTACATTTGGGGAGGGGGCAGAGAGGATGAAATCAAGATGCAAAGTAGGTATGTAACAGTCCTAAGCAGGATATTCTTTGCCTGTTTGGGGCAAGGTCCCTTTCTGTAAAGCTTACATCATAAATGTTATATATTTCCCACTGTAAAAGGTGAGAGAGCCATGCTGCTAATTTTTTTTACCCCTATCAATGAAAGAGTTTCCAGAGGGTATGAACCCGTGGCTTCAGCTTACTCAGTCCTAGCTTAGCCCAATATGTCAACGTGGCATTTCTAACGGAAACACAAGACAGTCCCTTTCTACTGAAGCTCATATTGCATTTCCTCTTCACTCTTACCTCCAGATGTGTCTTCATCTCTTTCACAATTGCCTTTGCTTCATAGATGTCATTGGTGGCCATCAGTTTTCGCTTCATAATTGCAAGGGGCACATCAGGGCTAGGTGTGAGGTCATAGTGATCGACCGGCGGCAATGAAATAGGGATGCTGGAATTCTTTTTTGAACCCTGGAACTGCAATACTTTCATATGGGAGATAGACTGCAAGTGGAAAAATAAAAAGACAACCACTTCAAAAACGGAACGGAAGCACATTTAGGGGACTATTTTATAAAATTATTTATCAGGGGGACTCAATGGGGACCAAGTGAGCCTGCAGATCCTTGGTCACAAGGATCACATTGTAAAACATGGTCTCTGTTGGTCTACCTGGCACAGAAAAGATGAGCAAAGGAAAGTTGGATGCCACTGCAGATGGGATTACTGAGAGTGGTAGTTCAGCAAAATTGTGAGTTCCATTATTTCCTCTTCCCTACACTAAACAACCCCAAGCTAGAACTGGGAAGTTGCCAGAGTTTGCCCTATATATGAACTTAATCTGGAAAAATTGTGTTAAGGAAGACAGTTGGCCATTTGATATCCTCACAGATGTCAGGGCCATACCTATTATGGTGAGATGATCCACTGAAAGTTAGATCTTAATTAGAAAGTATAAAACAAGGAAGGTAAAGGATTCTCTGTCCCCCTCCCTCTTTTTTTCTTTCTTTTTCTTTCCATCTTTCAAAACTCAAATGTTAGTCTGGCATTCGAAAAGTTGCATTCCTTGCACAAAACTGCAAATAAGAATACTCAACAATGCAACATCCAAAAGATGTTTCTTTTTCTAATATAGCTTTTAAAATGAACTTTACAGAAGAAGTAGATGCCTATAGATCAGGGGTTCCCAGCCAGGGGTGCAAGACGATATTCCAGGGGATGCAAAAACTTGGGTTTTCAAAATTATAGTTAGATACATAATTCGTTGCTGTTATTTTAAACTTTTGTAAGGAGTGTGAGAATATATCAGAAGCATTCTAGGGGTGCGAGGTATAGAAAGGGTTGGGAACCACTGCTATAGAGAGTCTCAATCATCCAGGTCATGGTTATCCCAAAGGTGTTTTTCCAAAAGGCAACTGGACTTTCTTGAATTTTTTTTCTCTGAAAATGCTTCACTTCTTATCCAAAATGTTTTTTCAGTTCTGGGTAGAATGCTACTTTCACAAAAATCTGTCTCACTTCACTATTATTTATTACTCACAATGTTTCCATATTGCATCACATGACTAGTGTTGGTGTGGTTCCTCACTAACACAAACTGCCTGTGGAGGGTTTCTTTTTTCAAATCTTCCTGCAAGATGAAAAAGAAACAAAAACTTTCCATGCGATTAAGGCTTTTATGAACAAATATTCAAATACACTCTTTCTCTCCAGTTCTCAGTTAGAATCCTTATAATATAATCTTTAAAAACTGTTGAAAAACTCCCCAAGTGACAAATTATGCAAGAGAGTTTTAAGTTCAAAAGGAATTTCCACAAAACTCAGCATAGATCATTGGTTTTACATTGAAAGAAATTATGAGGAATATGCAAGGACCGGTGATTAATATTCAGAGAAATGAAAGAATATGCCTCTTTTAGACATTTTTGCAATACACTTTACTAATGGTATCCAGAAGTGCACTGAAGTTATCTTTCTCTCTCTCTCTCTTTAAGGCACCAGTTTCTATAAGGAAACAAAGCAACTTACACATTACGAAAATGGAGAAATCACCTGAGCCCAAGACCAGAGAGTAAAACCAAGTTTTTATGGCTCATTTAAAAGCAGGCAAGGTAGAGAGAGCTTGAATCTGGGGAGGAGGACCACAGGCAGATGCTGCAAAAGGGAAGGCACACTTTCTGGATACCAAAGGGCTGGCTCTAAGTTAAGGCCAAGTAGACACCAGCTTAAGGGCACCAAATGTTAGGAAGCACCAAATTTGAGCAATAAAAGAGCAAAAAGAAATAATGGTTCACTTGATGACCAGCGCAAATTTTGCAGAATTCTTGCCAACAATGGGTGCTTATATAATTAAGATTATTTACTGTGTAAATAGGGTAAAAAAGCCCCCTGCCTCCCCCCAAAATTGTCCAGGACTGAAAAATCATAAGTAGCTCATAGGGGAACTAATAGGTGCCTTTTTAAAATACCTAACAAAATCTGAAGATGAACCAAACCATAGAATATGACTTTACCTAAGGCACCATAATGTCTAGAACTGGCCCTGGATGACATTATTGGCCTTAGCTTCAATAGGTGGGTGGCTGAAGACGTGGACCAGATTGCTCTTATGTGACTTATCTCTGTGACCTCTCCCAGGAGTTCTGGGAGATGAAGCACCAGAAGAGGGAGACAAAGACTAATGAGACTGAACATGAGTAACAGCCCAGGTTCAGGCCTACATCCTGCCAATAAGTGTGGCAAAACATGATTATTTCTACATATTTACTATATCTGCACGACCCATTTAGAACGAGGAAGGTCAGATTCCAGGAGCCACCTACAGGGTCTTTCTTGCTATTCAGTGGATAAAGTAATTTGGATTCACTCAGAGTTGGACTCTGACTGATTAGGTTCAATGAACTGCCTGTGATACAGTCTAGTGATGTTAGGTGGATTGAATTTGACTTGTGATTCCTGATTAAGTGGACAGGGTCATTTAATTGTGAGTCTGGCCACCTGTTTCTTAAATCCAGGCTCCTCCTGTATCGTTAAGGTTGCCCCATCCTTGTTTGGGTTGCAACACAGGTCACTAATCAGTGCAAGCATCATGCCATTTTGGTGCTCTACAATCTGAACTGATTCAGGATATAAGTAATCCACTCCCTCCAGAGTTCTCTGGACTGCAACCCAACCACCTTCTCAACAAGGGGGCCAAACAAAAATTGTCTAGGATGGTTATCTGTGTCTAGCAATGGCCTTTTGAAGATGGGGCACATCAATGCCTCTTTCAAGGCTAATAGAATAAGCCCCTCCCTCAAGATGGCTGACACCACTACATGGACTCAACCTCATGTCAGGTGATTGGACTAACAGTCGACAGCATGCTGTCCAATTATTTCCAGATAATTGAGCAAGACTATGCCTTAACTGGACCAGCCTATTCAAAGTCCATCTGTGAGCAAATCCAAGTAACATGATCCCCCAGATGCCAATACTTTTCACAAAAGTCCCCCAGATGATTCTCTCCACATAAGAATAAATCATTTGGAATAGGGCCACTAGCTGGCTATTTGCAGATGCAATAAAAGCAAAGAAATATATATGTTTCATCTTTCTATTTCTATTTGCCACGATGTAATCCCTAATATGGGCTCTTGCACAAGCAAATACCATATCTTGGCAACTTACCACATCAGAATCTTCCATCCATTTGACACTGTACAAATCCCCAAGGTATGTTTGTCTCTTTTCATCATAGTAACATGCATATGAAGATTCATCAGGGTTAGATGCTGTTGTGGCATATACTGTGAAAAAAATGGATAAGCCCTATTGACTTGCTCAGGACAGAAATCAGTTATACTTGTACAACCTGACCAATAGTACAATTTGAAGCACTTGGATTTTAAGGTAACTTAAAGTCATAATGCATGTTCTTTTTAAAATCTTTCCACTTTAAATAAAATGAGAAAGTAAAAGGACAGACTGAACAAGGTAATCAATCAGTAATGAAATGTCTAAGATATGTTGGCAATTTCAGTCTGTGGGCACAGGTTAAATTGTCCCAGCTTGAATGGTATCTGAGATCTTTGCATTTTCAACAATAATTAGAGTTCTCAATTGATCATAGAATTTATTCATGTATTTAGAATCTACAAAAGGGACTAGGTGGCCCCACCTCCTAAATGCCAATGACTGTGCTGGTATTAATTTGAGAAGAACCTTTACTAAGTACATTTCTACATTTCAAATCTTTGAAGAATGTACCAATAATTATTTTTGTCAACAAGAAAGCCAAGAAGATGGCTTCATTCTGGTAGTTTAAGGTTTGATCTAGACATGGAAAAAGAAGAAGTCTGAAGAATAAAGACTATTTTCATACACATAAATAATGCAAATAGTTCTTTCGGACCACGAATGATTGATGTTGGCTTGCACATTTTTAATGGTTCTTCAACAATTTCAAAGTCAGTGATCCTGAGCACTTGAAAAGAACTACAGATACTGTTTATCAACCACAATTGGGATTGGCAACCACAATTGGGATTGTTAAACGAAGTCGTCACTAAGTAAAACCACAATTATGCGTATGATCTTGCTTCAGCCTTTCTTTGTTTTATAGACCTGCAAAGGTTGTAAAATGTGAGGTTTGATCACAAAGTTACTTTTTCGCAAGTTTTTTTTAGTTCTATTCACAAAATACTATTGGATGTCCCTCAAAATGTAAAGTAGAAAACCTGCACTGTTCAACCCAGACTGAAAAAAATAAATACATAATAAGCAAAAATGTCAGCTGATGACAAGTTAGCCAAGGTTCTCTATTTTAAAACCATAATTAACTAGTAGTGTAATTATATTGCCAGTACATATACTATCTTCTGAAATGAATTACAGTGGAAACTCGGTTTAACAACCATCATTTAACTTGATATAACCAACCAAATCTTCACTCTTCAAGTAAGTCAAGTCCATTATTTTTAGTCAGTCCATACAAATGTTACCTCACGTCTCAAGTACTGCCAGGTGCTGTACATGGGGCTACACGTGAACACCACTCAGAAGCTTCAACTGGTCCAAAATGTCCATGTGACCCCTTTGCTCTATGGCCATATTAATTGACAAGAGTACTTCTGTGGGCAATTCAAAGTGTGTTATCATGATTAGGGGACTGGAGGCTAAAACATATAAGGAACGGTTGCTGGAATTGGGTATGTCTAGACCAGGGGTAGGCAACCTTGGCTCTTTTATGACTCGTGGACTTCAACTCCCAGAATTCCTGAGCCAGCTGTGCTGGCTCAGGAATTCTGGGAGTTGAAGTCCACGAGTCATAAAAGAGCCAAGGTTGCCTACCCCTGGTCTAGACTAATGAAGAGAAGGACGAGGGGTGACATGATAGCAGTGTTCCAATATCTCAGGGGCTGCCACAAAGAAGAGGGAGTCAAGCTATTCTCCAAAGCGCCTGAAGGCAGGACAAGAAGCAACGGATGGAAACTAACCAAAGAGAGAAGCAACCTAGAACTAAGGAGAAACTTCCTGACAGTTAGAACAATTAATCAGTGGAACAACCTGCCTCCAGAAGCGGTGAATGCTCCAACACTGGAAGTTTTTAAGAAGAGACTGGACAGCCATTTGTCCGAAATGGTATGGGGTTTCTTGCCTAAGCAGGGGGTTGGACTAGATGACCTCCAAGGTCCCTTCCAACTTTATTATTATTGTTGTTGTTGTTGTTGTTGATCACTGCACAGTCAGCCAGATGTTCAGACTGGATTTGGCATTTTTGTCTACCTATCGAGTCCTTACCAAGGACCTGGGATAGACAGATGTGGACATTTGATAGTATTACAGATATTATTGTTGTTGTTGTTGTTGTTATTGATCATCGCACAGTGAGCCAGATGTTCAGACTGGATTTGGCATTTTTGTCTACCTATCAAGTCCTTACCAAGGATCTGGGATAGGCAGATGTGGATGTTTGATGGTATTACAGATATCATCGCAGGATGGAAGCAGTTCCTAGTAAGGCCACCTTTTGCAATTGACTAATGGCGAATTTGTCAATGCCAATGGTGTTCAAGTGGTGCTCCAGTTGTTTTGGGATTGCACCCAAGGCGCCTATTATTATTATTATTGTTGTTGTTTTAATGATGATGATGATGATGATGATGATGATGATGATGATGATTATAATCATCATCATCTATATGGTCTACATGGCATAGGACCTGGATATCCGGAGGGCCATCAGTCTCCCATGGTTTCTGCCTAACTGATACATTCCAGCCCAGTGGACATGCTCCAGGCCTCTCAATTAAAGAGTGTCATCTTTCAGGACCCAGGAAGCATGTCTTCTCTGTAGTGGTATCTCCTCTTTGGAATGAGGTCCCTCCTGAAATGCATATGGCATTCCAGAAGGACTTAAATACCTGGTTGACCTCCCAGACTTCGGGGTAGGGTGGTTGAGACTTCCCTGTTTGTGATTTATGTTTCCTTTGTTGTTGGACTGCCATCTTGACATTATTCTGTTGTTATTTTTACACTTGCTTTGGTTATTTTTGCATTCTGTAGTTTTTATGTTATTGTTGTGAGTGTCCCAAAGTAAAATGGAGTAAGTTTTCACCCAAATTGAATCAACAAATAAATGGGCACAAATTATATGAAAGTGTCAACTTTGCAAATTACTATAATTTCATAAATTAATGTCTATGATATAAATTTGGATTGAGAATTTTTCCTTCAAATGTTCCATTAAGCTGAGTTTTTTCTAGTGTTACTTATTAGTTCCACGTCAAAATACTGACTGATCACTTACCATTAATATTATTAGGTAAATTTTCCATCATTGATCCAGACTCACATGCTTCAATGTAAAAAACCATCTGTAATTTAAAGAAGACTCCATTAGAAATATTTTAGCAGTGGTTGGTTCATTATATTCACTTTTTTCCCTCTATTATATTGCCTTTTAAAGTAGCCCTCTCTGATCTGGAATCTTCAAGATATAATTCTTAGTCAGCACCTCTCAGTGATTGGGAATCCTGGCTAGGGAGTCACAGTTTTCACATATGTTGGCAAACACAAATTTTATAAGATGCTGAATGAAAGGCAGTTGAAACTCTTTCCAATCTGTTTGCATGTGAACATGGTACATTTAAACACAATTATTTTTAAAATCTCTATTTCAAATTGGATGATTTATTGTACAAGTTTCTAAGACATTGGGAATATAAATAGAACATATCGACTAAGTGCTACTTGGGGTCTCTAGATTAATAGAATTGAAGAAAAAAGGGTTCTGTTTTATCTTTTTCTCTGGAAATGAGTGTTCATATCAAGCAGAGAATAATATAAGCATCTTGTGTTTCAATGCAGGCATTCAAAACAGATGACAACTTAGCTATGTATCACTGTATTTCGCACTATACTTTTTTAAAAAAAGTGAGTTGCAATGACAGTATATTTGTATCTAGGGCTGACCTATGGGGTCCTTTGTTCTCTCTGAGCTTGGTGGTTTTCTTACACATTTCATAGGTAAACATCATCAGTGTTAGAAAGGAGTGGAGTTTGCTCTTATTTTATTTACATCTTATGTCCCAAATTAATTCTTACTCGTCTTTAATCATACCAGAGCTATAGCAGTCAGAGTACTGTGAAAAAGAAGCCTTCATAGAACTGGGCCCAGATTTAACATCAATTTCCCTTGCATTTTCCTCCTAATCTTGTGAACAAGGCCACATTCCAAGCAGCTTATTAGTGCAAAATTTATTGTATCACAGCATAGAACTGAATACTGTATGATTCCCAGGCACTTCAAAACCAAGATTTTCATGCAGTCGATTGCAATAAATAACAAAGCTTGCAGGTTTACTGCTATAGTACTATAATTCCTATAATACTTGGTAATACAATTGTCTAACTTTCTATAATGTCATCCTTTCTATTAAACTATTGTAAAAATAGTTGCAAAGCTACAAAGAAATTTTCTATGCTATTTTTATATCTGGAACATAAGAATTTTACCTTTTGGAACTTTTTATGATGGTACATATACCTAATTGTCTTGTTCAGGTGTTGCACCTTGAGCTGGAAAACAAATTGACCACAATTAGCTCTCATTGCTCTCAAGCAAATAAAATTAGAAACATACTGTAAGCATTCCTCCCCCCAAATTATATGAAACCCTTACAACTTGAGATATACACTGGCATAATTATCCACATATCAGAGATTAAAGAGAAGCCTGATTTTTGAGTTTAGTCCCTGTTTTGATAAAACCAAATTGCTGGAAGTAAAATAAATCTCATAAATTATCTAAATTAGAGAAAGAAGATATAAATTCAGAAATCAAAGCAATAATTATTTACATTCTATTTTTAAAATCAATCTAAAATATATACTACTTGGAAAATTCATTACAATTCTCAACCAACATACGTGCATTCTTTCATACTATTATTCATACATACACATGGACCTCCCCTCAATATTCAGAACAATTTCTGCAAGCATCCCATGTCAAATTCAGAAGCTGATATTCTGGTTTCCTTTTCATAAAGAACCAAAGAAATAAACACCGAGGAGTTTTCTCTCTCCCCCTCCCTTCCTCTCCTGTTTGGTTTCCTTGCAGACACACAGGCAGGCATTTTGTGTGGAAAAACATACATCATCATTTGGAAAAGCCAAAATTCCAGGGCCACCATGATCCGTGAAGTAAACAAATACATGATCCTTGGGGCCACTGCAAAACACAAAGGAACTCATCACTTATTTATAAAATAAATAAAGTCTATAAAATTACATTAGCAACGAAGTCATCTTTTGGGAACCTAGTCTGTCCTTTTTCCTATTACCTTCGTAATACTTTTCCTGATCCTGTATTCTTTACTGCTTCAGCATCACCCCTTAGCACGGCAAGGAAGTTCTCTGGCGTAACATCCTATAGGTCAGTACAAATTGAAAACTGAAATGAGCTCTTTGTTCTGAATCTGTAGCAAACAATCCATAACCAGCATATCTATTAATTTATTTGTATCCTGCCTTTATTATTATATATAATATAATAACACCTTCATTATACGTAAGCAACAGCAATGTTTCTCAACCAGAGGGATAAGCACAGTATAAGATGTGACTCCCATCTTTAAAAAAAAAAAAAGCCTGTTGGAGAGAATGATGAGAGCAGAGAAGGTATGTGCCAACTGAATGGCCTGAGGTAACAAAACAAAGCGTGGAGTCCAGGATTAAAATGGCCTTCAGGAGCATAAAAGCCTAAATGAAATAGCATTTTCCATAGTTTGCACTCTTATTATTTGGATGTACAATATTTTTTTATTTGGGTTTAATTACTGCTTTTATAACATCGAGCACTGTTTGAGCCCCAATTAGTTCCTCTGTTCCATATCATTCATGCAAGGAAATCAGACACTTACATCATTTGTGTAATCCTTTATTACTCCTCTGTATACATCTGTGCCATTTGGTCGATTAATAATAATGCCTTTGGTTGGATTGCTGGAAATGGAAAAAGAGTGTGAATACTACATGCACACATAAAATATCATAATCTCTAGAGATTTCATAACATGATCATTAACTGCTTTCGAAAGCAGAACCTTCTACAAAGCAAGTCTTATGCTAAATAAGGATTTAATCTTTGAGGAAAATCTAGTTTTTCTTTCAGGGAAGCCAATTTCCCCATCCTGATCCATTAAACTTTCTCCCTTAATTACCTTTTTCCTCCAATTTCATGATGATGATGATTGTTAGCCTCCAGGTAACAAAAAAATAAAAATACACATAGCAGTTCCAGACTTTTAGATACACATATCTTGTTTGCTGAGGTAGTAACCCCCCCCCCAAATCTTTGGTATTCTTAACATTAGTTCATTATCTTACCACTTATTTATTTATTTATTTATTTAATCCCATTTATACCCCGCCCTTCTCCCGAGGGACTCAGGGCGGCTTACAGGTAAATAAAAACAGTACAATACAATAGATATCTCTAAAAGCCAAATTAAAATATATATTAAATAACCTGTATTAAGTTTAATATTATAAAATCCCTTTAAAATCCCTATAAAATCCCCCCCTAG
>NW_015389645.1:57269-92804 GCF_001527695.2 Protobothrops mucrosquamatus
AACGGGCCATCACGTCAAGGGCATCGTTGGGGTGGCCTGGGGTGGAAATGTACAGCTGAGTGTCATCAGCGTACTGATGGAAGTCCACCCCAAAGCCACGAATGATCTCCCCCAGCGGCTTCACATAAATATTGAACAGAAGAGGAGAGAGGACCGACCCCTGAGGAACCCCACAAGTTAGGGACCTAGGGGTCGACCTAGGTCCCTGTGAAAAATATTATCCTTTCCTTATCTATAGATCATAGTTTTTATGTGATATCATTTTAAGTAGTATCATGGAGTATTTTCGCCAGATTTGAGGTTTATTCCTCCAACATGGTGGAAGATTTCTCTTCCCTGCAGAGGGGAGGGGAAATAGACCTCAAAGCCAACGTCCCTTCTGTTTGCAATATTCCCTAATGGCTTTCCCACTGACATTTTGTGTAAGCTGACAGAGAAGATTACAAATGGCAATCACATGATTGCAGGATACTAACTGTAAATGAGAACAGGTTGTCAAGCACTCAACATGCGTTTATGGGACTAGGGGGACTCAGTGCAAGACTATATGATGGCTTGCTTTAGGGCTGTAAAGTATCCGTAGTGAGGCTGTCATGACTGCAAACAGTCATTAAACAATTGGTCATAAGTTGAGGACTATCTGTACTGATCATTCCAGTGGAATGCAAGCTGTGTTTTTGTTTCCTGAGAAAAATAGATAAAGGCAGTTGGGTAAGCCCAAATGAGTTGGTTGTGGAGTGTGCCTGAAAAAATTACTGTATGTGAGGCTTATTCAAACAGTAAGCGAAAGTTACTGTTGTGAAATTGAGACTTTATGAGAAAAAAAACCTTGTGACTTTATCTGTAGCATTGTTGCAAAGATGATATGCACGGCTAAATGTTTACTACTTACTCATCATTATAAGCAATGTCATCATACATCATGACAATGATGCGTTCATCTGGTATACCATTCCGGTGCACAATTTGGTAAGCATGGCATGCATCAGCCTGAAAGATGTAAGATAGTTTTCTTTACCAGCTGTTTTTCTACAAAGACAAGACATTATGACATTATATGGATTTTGCTTAAGTTAATGTCTTGTTTTTCACAATATTGGGTTGGACCACGATTGTTCATTGGGAATCAGACAGGATCCTCTGAGAAAAAAACATTCACAGAAGAATAGTTCAACATGGCACTGAGCCACACATACAGTATCTTCTACTCAGCATGGGATATGGTCAGGCCAATCCAATGCAACTGTATCTAACCAGGTCCCGGCCTTTATCATCTGTGAATCCAACAGGTACTCTGTCTTCCCTATTGCATATGTAACTAATCTTAAAGTACCTAACTAAAAAAAAAAAAAAAAATTAAATTAAATTAAATTAAATTAAATTAAAATGCCATTCCCTCTCCACAGCTGTCCTTGAAGGCTGAGGCAGGAAAATTCTCTACACATTTCTGTGACTCTGAACACACAGAAATAACAAAACATGTATTTGTCCAGTACATGTATTACAGAGACATTTGTACCAGCCTCATCTCACCATTACTGTACAGTGTACTGTACATTACCCAGGGTACATAGGAGAAATCTACATCTCCCTGCTGTTTTCAGATACTGACCCTGATACAACATACGTTGCCATTTTGTATGCAGCAGTGCTTAAAATTCATCAGATGATCTGTGCCATAAACTAGTCTCAATGAGCACTAGTTCCTCGTCCTAGAGTGCTCTGTACTGTGATACATTTAGTCTACCACTTATTAATTTTTATGCCCCCTACATCCAATCTAATGTTTCTAACCTCTCCTTTTAGATTCTTTTTAGACTTTTGCTTTATATATACTTCTGTTTTATATTCTTTAACTTTTTATAATTACTATTCTTTAGACTCTGATGTATTTTCTATGCTTTTTAATTGATTGTACTTCACCCTCCTTATGGTGGCCTTTGACCATAATAAAGATTTGATGATTTGCAGGTGTAATTCTAGAACTTTCCAGTTCCAGCAGCTTGTAGCGTTTGCGTATCTAGCAACTGCAAAAACACAGTTTTGAAGACAGAAAGTCCATATTTGAGACCATTTTTATAGCATTCACACTTCACTGAATTCCTGTGGTTTGCTGTGTGGGTCACTGCTTGGGAAGGGCAAGCCAACACCTGCAAAATTATGAGTCACCCTCCAAAGAAACTATATGCTCACAACCATAGATACTTTTTTTCATTCCAGAGAGTCTATTGTAGTAAGTCTAACTTATTCCAAATAAAGAGCAGGAAAAAGTGGTGAGAAGAGATTATTTATTTTGCAAATGTTTCTATACGATTTGCAAAATACTGGGAAAATTCCTTTAAACCAAAAATTAAACCTATAGCTAAGCCAAAGTAACAATTGGCCAAGTTCATATTGTTGGCTGCTGTTCAATATCTGAAGTTCTCTAATTTCCTGGTTTAGAAAGAAACGGATATTACTCAACATTTAACTTTCACAGAACACTATAATGAATGACTCTCACAAGTGCTTTAAAATTCAATAATACAAAAGGTTTATTGCAAAAAATCCCCACACCATTCTGTAGTAGATATCAGTACTTTCTTTAATATTTTTTTTTCTCAGAAACACATAGAATGAACAGCATTTTTTAATCCAACAATTCTGAAAATGTATGTGTATTTATGTTCCAATATTGGGACAACTTTGTCACACAAAATGGACAACTTTGTCACACAAAATGCAGAGGTCACTGTTATGCTAGCCTTTCCATTTTCTTCTCGATTGCAAGCATAGTGGAATAAAGATCTACAGAGACGTTTTAGCCATGTTACATACTAAAATGTCACAGAACAGATGGGGATTAATAATAAAAAGTAAAGTTTAGGGAATTAAAAAACATCTGAAGACAGAGCAATTTTTAGGCATTGTTTCTCAATCTTGGCAAATTTAAGATCTGTGAACTTCAATTCTCAGAATTCTCATGCCAGCTGAAGAAATCTGGGAGCTAAAGTCCAAATATAGTCCAAATAGTCCAAAGTTATTCTGGCCAATTGCAATTTAATACAGTTTTCCTCTTCCGTCAACAAGTTTCTAGTTGCAATAAGGGCAAACAAGTTTGGTGCAAAAGAGAGGAAGATTTCACAATAAAAATCACTGCTGCTCTTATTTAACATTTTTTTAAAAGGTAAACATGTCTTTCTACAGAATCTGAGGGCTGCTGTTTCTACATCTTCTGTTGCAACTTCTCTTCATGTGATTGTCAATGAAATTTTCCTTACCTCAAGCTTCCTCCTCCATACATATCCTACTCTGTCTGTTTCTCTTTGACCTGGTTTGTACTTAATATTTACAAAACTGAACAGGAACTGCAAAACCTACCAGATTGCCTTATTTACAGTACTTCTTGCTTGGTGACTATCTTACTTAGTGACCATTCTCAAATACCAAGATTATAAATTGTAATTAAAAAATCATTTCAGACCTATGTAGCATTCACTACAAAATTTCCTGACAATGTGAAACTGATTAAAGTCTGGTCAGTTTCAGGCAGCAGGATTCTAATTAACTAATTAAGGTCACAGACCCGAGCCTGTTAACTTGCATTAGCAATTTTTAGGGAAGCTCTGTGCTGTGGAGAAAAGCAGTTCAGGAAGAGATAGCTTGCTTAAGCAATCTCTCCACCCTATGAGGGGGCAAAAAAGGGACGAAAAACAGGTTGGACATTGTACCAGAGAACTTTATCTGAATGAGATGGTAGCAACCAGTGATCTTTGCAACATGTTCATTTAGTGACAATATCATTTAATGACCAAGTCACTGGAACAGAATGCAGGTGCTAAATGAGGAGAAAGCATAGTCTGTTCTGACTCTGAACTACAGCAAAGAAGGAATGAACGCAAAACCTCTTAAGTGTCTGAAACTTTGCTAAAAATGTTAAGATTTGGTGCCAATTTGGTGACTTCTAGATGGGTTGGGAAGTCTAAATAAATCTAAATCATGCTATGCTACAAGCAGAATGATAGCAATATTTTTGACTCTATTTATTAGGCCTTTCTACTCAAGAGGACGGTTAAAACAATTTCCTCTACCGTATTACAGAGTTTCTTCAAGTTGTAAGAATAAATATTTGAAAGCTGAAGTATGGAAGTCTGGTTGCAGTGATGGCTCTCAGTTACTTTGATAGGCAGCTCAGGCTTAAAAATCTTAGCTCTGGGTTATTTCACTATTATTATACATCTGGATAGTGTTAATAAGAAAGTGCATTGAGTAGGCTAAATTTCAACTAACAAGACATTCTCAGTGTAGTCTACTGACATTTTTAACTAGGTAGCGGGAATCCTCAAAAATTCCATTCAATTCAGCAAGAAGTCCTCCATTTACCCAGTTATTGTTCAATTGGAGTGCAAAGCTTTCTCACCTGGTGCCTATAGTTATACCAACCATTGGAACCAGCCACAATGACAACCCAATGCTTGCCTCCATCTTCAGGATCCTCCAGGGTCAGGGTACCAATTCCTAGCACACAGCTCAGTAGTACAGCTACCTTCAAGACCATCTCTTCTTTCTTTACGCAACACCTACCAAAAGTGGGAGGCAAGATAACAAAGAAGCTATGAAACAGAGCCATAGCAAAATGCGTATAAAAAGAATTTTACAAAGTCAATATAAATATGTTTCAAAGTCCACAGTGCAATAAGGAATAATATGACTTATTTTGGATTTAGTTAAAATAGGCATTTGAGCCTGAAATTAGCCAACAGATTAGTTTGTTATTACATTGCATTTATATTTGAGAGCTTGGAATTGGATCCATGGCTGGTGCTTTAGCCACCATTATTATATTGGCTCTGTACCATACCATACCACATGACAACTTAACTTGTTCCCAATTTAGCTACAGCAAAACCTTTCCAAATTTGATATATTCATTCTTACATAAAGGTGCTGTTCACCATATTCTAACTGCAGACTATTCACATTGTTTTTTCTTTCTTTTGGTTGATACAAAACAATAAAAAGGCGAAAGGGCACTGCAAGTCATTAAAAATTGTTCAGCACTTGCACAAATCACCCAATGCTCCAGCTAATATCAGATGTCTAGAGATTGTACTAGTGCTTCTCTAGCTTTTAATAATTGAAGTGAGAAAAAGCAGATGCTCTTAGAATATGAACCATCAGTATGAGGAAATCTAAATATAGTCAGGAGCAGGGAAATCTTTTTGCTTCTAAACTTTTGGCTGTAGAAAGCATGATCCTGACATCACCCGAGGAAGCAAAGCTAACATCCCCCTCCCCTGAATTATTAGAATCTTTTCTTTTAGTAAAATAGGTACACTTAGTTTAATGGAGACTTAACAGAAATGTATTTGTGCCTGTTTAAGGAGAATTATATTACTATAATTTGATGATTTGGCACTAAATTTCAGTAGAATAGGTTTTAGAGGCTCTAGAGCAGCAGGCCCCCCAGCCTTTTGGGCACCAGGGACTGGTTCTGTGGAGAGAGGTTTTTCTGTGGACCAGAGGGGATGTGGTTTCATGTGCTGCCTGCATCCTGCAGATGAGGCTTCACTTCTTTGTGCGGCCCGGTTTCTGGCATATCATGGACCTGTGTCGGCCCACGGACCAGGGGTTGGGGACCCCTGCTTTAGAGAGAACAAAAAAACAAGCCGATACTGCTACATGTCTAGATGGTGTAGGTCTATCACTATGAAGGTCACCATATAAGAAGGAATATGTTTTCTCCTCCAAAAATGCTTGTGTTAATTCAGCCTTCTATCATCAGCTATTTGCTTTTAAATTATGGGAAGCAGTTCTGACATGAACTCTCCAGAGACTACTTTTTTTTGTCTGGCTACCTTATTGGTCTGACAGTGACTTAGAATGAGTACATTAGGGAGTTGGCCTCTTTCAACACAGAATCACAAGACATTATGTGGTGTTGACTCTCCTTATGCAGAGAAGTTAGGAAATCACAGGAACTTTTCAGTCATATGAAAAAATCCAGAATATGCAGTTGAGCTCTCCAAGTACATAATTATACCCAGTGTGCTGTGCTTTGAACTTAAGTGCATCTTTTTTTAAAAACAATTGAATCTGCAGGCTTTTGTGAGACTTCCTGATAAATACAGTGTTAAAGCCATCCTATTAAAACGATGGATGAAAGAGCTATTTTATTAAATAGCATCATCGTTTTTAGATAAAGACAATCCAAGCTGGCTAGCAATGTTATATTAACATTTCTAAGAGAAGGAAAGAAACTTGATTTTAATATCCTTGTGCTGATATGTCCACCAACAATCTCTGAGAACATCAGAGTTTTAGGTATGTGCATTCAACCCACTTAGGATTCTGGCTAAGCCAGTTAAGCCAAACACACACACACACACACACACCTGCCTCATATTAAAGGTGGACCCCAAACACACCCAACTCCCTTCCGGTCCTGTTGTCATGGTTGGCAGGGAAAGATAAGCAATAGAGAACAGACTGTCACTTGGGAAAGCTTATCTACACTCTTCATCCTTCTTCCAGACCACTAGTGCTCCTCATACCCTGACTTTATGCTGCATTGAAAAGATTAGCTCTTCAGTATGTTGAAATTCTTAACTGGTGAACTCAAGGTAGTTTTTCTTACACCACGACTACACCCATGGCTGAGTGATTACAAGTGGAGCCAGCTTAATCAAGTAATTCTCTGATCTCATAACCTACATGTAGCTTTCAGGATGTTTTTTTGAAATGTTTCAAGTTATATGTTCTTGTCCTGATTCTAATATCAACACTCCAGCAGCATTTCATTAACTTGTGACACATTGCCTAAAAATGCCAGAGACCAAACCACATGATTTACCAGGGAGCCACAGATCTGACTTGAAGCAAACTTAATAGGAAAAGAAATCATTATATACCTCCCAATAATCCAAAAAATGTGATATTATCTAGACTTGATTAGAACAGAATATTATACCCAGACACTGTATACTTCAAATGCAAAACACCAGATTTATTTATGAAAATTTATTTATTTACTCTCAGTGACTTCAGGCACTTACAAAACTATAAAAGCCAACATAAAAACAATAACCCCAAAGATATTCCAGTCTCATGAATCATTAAACTTATGTCAATATGTCTAAGGTTTAATGCCCCAATTTTACATTATTTCAAATACACTTGTCATCTCCCAATTGGATTACAGTAATATGCTCTACATGGGTCTAGCCTTGAAGAATATCCAAACACTTCACTTGGTGCAAAATGCAGCAGTGCAGGCAGTGATGTATATTTCTACTTTGCTTATCATGCTGTATTGGTTGCCAGTCTAGATCCAATTCAAGGTGCTGGTTTTAATTGTTAAGGCTTTTTATAGCATGGGGCAAGGTTATCTGCGGGACCATCTCACCCCAATTACATCTGCCCATCCTATCAGATCTGGTAGAAGATGCATACTGCAGGTCTTGTTAGGGAAAATATTTGGTGGGTTTGAGGCAGCACATCTTCTCTACAGTGGTGCCCCCCTTATGGAGCATCCCTCCCCCAAAGTGAGGTCAGCTCCATCCCTATTTACTTTCGGAATGCACCGCAAGACCTAGCTTTGTCATCAGGCCTGGGGGGGGACGGGTGTCTCAGGGAACTGGTGAGGTTTTGAGGTGGTTTCCTTGGTAATCTAATATGCCATATACTTTTTAAACTTTTTAATAATGATTGAGGGTTTTGACAGGTTTTATATCTTTGTTGGATGCCATCTGAGGTCACTCCTTATGAGACACACACACACAAATTCTCTTCTTACCCCTTAATCTTGGGTCCTCCACCAGAGGCCTAGGAGTTTGAGGGTTCTGTGCCATATTTTAGCTGTTCCTAACGTTACACTCTTCTGGACAGAGAGCTCTGATTTTGTTCCTGGGATCTGTTGGAGCCATTCTCCCAGCTTAGGAGGCACAGCCCCAAATGTTCCTACTGCCACTGGGACACTTTCTATACACTCACATGAACATACAAATACACACAGCCAGTTTACTTAATGCCCGTTGCTGATAGGGAAGCGACACTACCCATGCAGTCGTGAAGTGTCTGACTATGTAAATGATAGATTCATTTGCTGTTAGTATGTAAATGAACTCTCCAGAGACTTTTTTTTTCATTTCCTCCTTTATTAAAAGCTGGTATGAGAAACAATCAAGTACATATAAGTTTCTTCCTTCATATCACTTGAAACCATATACAAGTTTTCAGCAGTTACATAACTGTCAAAGGAACCCTTTAAAATTGGAGCACTAAAACATATTATGGTAGTTAGATTGTACAATATAAGTAACTCATTAACCCAACATTTGGGTTTCCACAAAACACTGAGTAGTAGTTTATGAATGGTTCACTGAGTTACAGTTCAGTGTGTCAACCATCTAAAATGCAGTGTGCTAGCTTGTGGTTTGTGTGAATATAGCTACTCAGTTAGGGCTTTTAAATTTAGGGCTGCCCTCAAGTGCTTTTAGAAAAGTGGTTTGTAAAACTTACTCTTCATAAACAAATATTAATTTTAATTTGCTGAGAAGTGTTGTATTTGAGCCATGTTGACTCTCTCAGAGGTTTCTAAGATAGTTTTTAAATGTTTGTAACATTTTCCCCTTCAGTTTCAAAGCATTTTAAACAAATAGTTACAAAAAAGGAATACTTAACTTCTGTTGTATTATTTTTTTCTGATAATTGTATTTTGGTCATTAGATTTCACCAAAGGATTTTAAGACATATCTAGGCAAGATCCTGATCTTCTAATACTATAAATTAGCTAGGTGCCATAGATTGGGGCTTGATTCCTGGCAACTTCATGAAGCCATACATATTCACTATCTTGATCTGTTTTAAGTTTCACATTCCAATTACTGTTCTAAAGAAATGCCTCCATCAGCTTCCAGCATCTTTAACCACCGGGGGTCCAACTACACTGAGTTCGGAATACATAATTCAGTATTTGCTCCACATTTTAGTGAGCAAACAAACCTTTTAAGTCTTATGTAAACCCATGCTGGTTACAGTATACTAACAGTTATAACATCAAGTAGGTGCTAAATACTCACACACCACAATGCAATTCTAATAAGATTGCTTCCAGTAACTCCATTTATTGGATTTACCAATAATGTGGATTGAGAAACTGCAACCTGAAGGAATTCTTATACCCAGAGCAAAACAAGATAAATAAGTCTGGTGAATAACTGAATTCCAGGAAAGCATCTTTTCTTTAAAGTTATAGCTGCTCAGGAAAGACAGACCATCCGCTTCAAAGCTGCTTCGTCTTTGCCCAAACATTGAGAAGGCCATAGCCTAGGCTGCAAATTTGGGGATCACGTCTATTTATGAAATCAGACTTTACATCAAAGCCCAAAAGCAATCAGTCCATCGATTCTCCACACCTGACGCAGCAGAAGCCAGAACCGCCGGGCATTTCCAGCCACAACTAGAGGCTACTAAGCTCTCCATCCCGAAACCAACAACAGGAAATGGCTATTGTCATTCTGGCGACCCTCGGCAGGGTGAACTGCTGGATACTTTCGAGGTCTTGATCCAGCTCAGCAATACTTGGGACCTTACTCGAGTCATTCGCCCCTTCGAGAGGGAGGGATGAAGTCCGGGAAATGTAATCCCAATTCCGTCCCGTGCCCGCCAGCAAGTAGCCCGAGTGGGGTCTTCCTGCAAGCTAATGCCCACCTCCTATGAATTCCACGTGCTCTTCCCTCCAAGCAACATTTAACCCTACCTAAATGGACTCTTACCTACGCTGGAAGAAGATACGAGGCGGTGGTGTAAGTGGCGCTGCTCCCGCCCGATATGTCCTCTCCACCTCTGTTCCTTCGGGAAACAGAGAGCCAACAGCGGCGGCGGAGGTTCGTGCGGCTGCCGGAGGCTCTTTATGAGAAGGGGGGGGGGGGAGAAACAAGAGGTGGGGCAGGCGCGTGATTGGCGGACTTTGCGACCATTGGCCTCCCAGCAAAACAAATCCAGGGGCCAGGCCCGAGTGCGCAGGATGGCAATCCCTCGGGATGGAGGCTGTCGCCTGAGAGAGCATTGCATGATGGGAACTGTGATAGCAATCCGAGGATAAACCCGGGTGGATGTGGGTAGTCGAGGCTGCGGCTGGATTAGCGCTGGGAGGGAAGGAAGCTCCGATACATGTTTGCTGAAGAGTTTCCTCGGTTTCTCCGGATTAGCGAGTTTCCTTTTTATACAAATCGCCCAAAGATCGCATTCCTAGTACAAACACTTATATATAGCATTTAACCTGGTTGACCGCAGTAGGAAATACTCCCGAATTTCTCCTGACTAACATGTTGGCCTTCCTTAGCAATTGCAGGTGAATTTTACTCGCATTTTCTCATTAAAAATTAGAATCAAATTGCACATATTGTGATATCCTACAAAGAAATTGGTTAAAAAAATCTTCTAACTGGAAAAATAGGGATAAATGAATCTGCATTTCAAGCTGAATTATAGTGAGTCATATTTTAGTCCTTTCATCTTACCTTATTCTTGAGGTGAATAGCTGAATACGCCTTAAACAGATTTTACCTATGGACTATCTACCTGTGAAAATCACCCGTTATATGCCATCAAGTTAGTGCCTATTCTTAGCAGCCTCATAGGTTTTTTTTTCTCTGTAATGATCTGTCCCTAACCTGTTCTTGTAGGTTTTCCAATGATGCATACATTGCCACAGTGATCGAGTCCATTCCCAGCATAATGTGTCCTAAGTAGGATAATATGAGCCTGATCATTTGTGCTTCCAGTGAGAATGCTGAGTTGATTAGTTCAATAATCCATTGATTTGAGTGGTTTTTTAGCCTTTCCTTTTTCCTCACTCCTTAAATGTGTGTGTGTGTTGTGTGTAACATACATGTGATATATATGTATTACTATTTATCTCACAATCCTTCCTTAATTAAAACAAATATTCCCGTTTCTGCTGTCCGTTCTTTAGAGGAAAAATAGTAGCTTCTTGAAAGAAGAAATGCTCTAAAAAAACAGGAAAGTCAATTTTATATAGTAAAACACCAAATCCAAACACAGTACATGAAATGGTTTAGGAGAAAAAAGCTACTCCCCAGTGCTGTGAATATATTTCACATTTTACTATATGTGTTTTTCTCAGCAATTGAAACCCATTTTTAAAAGAGACTAAAAGATTTCAGACAGTGTCCTCTGCTGGATGAAAACTAAAATTCCATCATTAGCTTGAGGCTAACATTCAAATTTAAAAATTAAATTGCCTAATTAAAGACACAATTCCTCATGTCTTCCTACTTCAAAGGTGACTACATTATCTTAGCCATCTTTATTATTTTAACAATGATTATATGGATAATGAGCATAAAGTATTCTTAGTAAATTAGATTGAGGTATAAATAATACCTCCCAAGGTATTTTAATACAGAATAAAAGCCCTGCACACTAATTTAAACATTTTCTATAATCAGGCAATTGCAGTAATATCAGTAAAATATATTACATAGATGTTTATATTGTTATGTATATAATATTTGAACATAAATCAAGCTTTACAATTACACTGAATTCACTGTAAAGGGTTGATGTGTTTGTATAAGAAACATGTTGCATATATTCAAAGCACACTTCTGATATTTGTATTAATCACATTTGTTATTAATAAAAGCAAAATAGCTCTTGAAACGATGCCTTGAAAATATTATCTGAAAATGCATAATGCTGACAATAACTCTCCTAAAGTTGCTACTATTGTCACCTAACTTTGGCTGAGCTCAAAAAGGCAAGCAAAATTGGAACGGGATAGTTCTTGGATGGGAGAGCACTAGGAAATGATAAAACTAGGCTGGATGGTGAAATATATAATCAGTGCTTTTTTTGTATTAAAAAAAAAAAAAGGTGCCGGAACTCACCTTGCCTACCCTACAAGGTTCCATCCAAAAAAGGTACCGGAACTCCGTCTTGAGAGTTCTATGACAAAAAAAAGCCCTGTATATAATATATAAACATTCTGGAAACTGCAGCAGCAAATCCGACAAAATCGGATGTAACCTTAACTTAAAAGATTTTGCTAGATGTAACTTGATATAATGCATCATTTTAGATCGGTGTTTCCCACCCTGGAACATTTTAAAGTGTATGGACTTCAACTCCCAGAATTCCTACGCCACCAATACCGGCAGCAGAATTCTGGGAATTGAAGTCCACACAACTCAAAAGTTGCCAAGGTTGAAAAAATACCGTTCTGCACGCGGATCTGGATGGCAGCGCACATATTCGTCATAAACGCGTAGTCAGTATCACCTTGGCGTTTCCAATCAAAAAACGTGATTCTTTTCCCTTTCTTCCTTTCCACGCAAAGCAAAAACCCAACTCTTATTCCTATTACCTCTTTCCCATTTCCGTGCCCCTGGGGTAGGCAACCTGGGCTCTTTTATGACCCATGGACTTCAACTCCCAGAATTCCTGAGTCAGGAATTCTGGGAGTTGAAGTCCATGGGTCATAAAAGAGCCCAGGTTGCCTACCCCTGCCCTGCCCTGAACGCCCCCGTTGTCCACGGGAAGCCGCAGATTCGGGCATGCGTGTTTGCATCACTTCCCGGCAGGTATTGGCCGCGCCGGCGCCTTGCAAAGCTGGAAAGCGAGAAGTTCCGTTGGGTCCCTGTGCTCGCCTTCCTGTGGCCACGTCTCCCGGAAGGTTTATCCGGATGCCTCTGCGGGCTGACGGTAACCGCTGTCAAGTTTGCCTCCTTTTCACCCTGTCTCGATATTTCGAGTCCGCTTTGGGCTCTTGATTAAAGGGATAGTGGCAGAATCGGTGTCGAAAGAAATCCGGGGTAAATAGAGGCCTAAAAGACCGGAGGTGTGTGTGTGTGTGTGTGTATGGGGTGTGTGTGTCCTGAGTAGATGGAGGAAATCGGAGGGGCGGGAAGAGGAATAAAAAGCCGAGAGTTTATAGCGTCTGGGACTCAAGCCTGTCTCGTGTCTTTTGCCCCTTTCCCCTTCCTGCTCTTGTTGTAGCAGCAATTGCCACGAATTGCCGGGTAGGTTCAGCCAATGCAGGTTTTGCTAGCGTCATCGTTCAGCAGTAGCAGAGATCTCTTTACCTGTTGAAAAGCTGCCGTGAATCTGGAAAAGACAGAGAAGCCCAGTCAAATAAAAGTGGAGCAGGCTTAACAGGCTGTTTATTGATAGTGTGAAAAATTAGCCTCCTTCTCGTGTAGAGGGAAAAAAAAGAGAGATAAAAGTTAACGATAGTTAAGAGAACAGGGGAGGGTATCTGGCCCAAAGTGAGGATGTTAGATAGAGAGTAGGAGAAAATCTTTGGCAGAATAAGATTGAATGCATGGATTGGATTTTTTTTTTAAAGTAAACAGAGAGAATAGACAACTTTGAGTACAGTAGACTAATACCAAGAGCTTCTGCAAATACCAAATGCATGTACAAATATTCTTATTTTAGCTCCCTGGAATGCTACACTGTTGTTCCATTTTCTTATCAATTTATCCTAAGTTAGAGGTGGCACCAAATAATATACAGTATTTGTAAATATCATACGGCCATGCCATTTACATGCTTACCAGAAATTCTGTTTTTGAACAAGTTTTTTTCTTTAAAGGAGAATATTTGTAGCTTGGGGTTGAAATAAGGGTTGATGCTCTCTGAGTTTGGTTGTTTTCTTGCAGATATTTCATTAGTCAAACTAGGTAACATTATCAGTACTAGCGTATGAGAATATTGAGGCTAGCATACCCTAAAGTTTTTCCTTTTTATGCAAAATACAACTGTTTTCAGGTAATGCATTTAAGTGATCAATTGTAAAATGTAAGTGATAAAATGGCAGAAGTTGATAAGGCCATAATCTGAGGATTTTTATGCTGCACATATTTATAATTTCTTCCAAGAGGATAATGAGAAAAGGAAGATCACTACACCCCCATTCACTACATATTCAGTTCCAAATGACCTGGAACTGTAGAGCAGAAGGAAACATACTGTATTTTGAACTTGGACATTGATTAGGAATAAACCTTTCAGAGATGATGTACCTCTGGCTCCCAGGAATAACATAACAAGGACTAGTTTAGTTTGGCCTAATACATTAATAAAAAAAATGTAGCAGCTGCACAGGGCTTATTTCTTTTTGGCAGAAAGATCATTCTGTCCTGAGTTGTAGAGGAAGGAGTGGCAGAACCTGGGGGTGGGTGGAATTAAAAGAGGGATCAGCCTAGAATCTCTACATAGCCACAAGTCCAACACACACACACACACACACCTTTGAATTCCTTTGATCCTTTCTAACTCCTAGCAAATGCTAACCATTAGCTGAGACTATTTTTGTGCATCAACATGAGTAGCAGTAAAACAATTTTAATTGAATCTTCAGACTTGGACATGATCTTTTACACTCGACTGATTTTATACTTAGGAAATTGTATGCATTTTGGACTTCCTGATAAGAATTAATAATAATTGTAATAATGTAGGTAACATATGGGTAGAATATGTATAGATTACCCATATAGTAATAATGCAGATAAGAATCAGAAAGGAAAATCACAATTGTTTCTATAGTTTATTAAATGAATGGATGTTACATAATTTCCTGCATTATGTTTGAAGCTAAAGTAAATTATGTCACAGTATTATTTTGCACATATTTTCTTGATGTAACTGTTTAGAAATGAACCAACTGAATTCAGCCTTCTCCCCAAATTTAACAAATTAGAAATATCCATGTTTGTTTCTTGTGTAGTTTGGGCAAATTGCAGAGACAGATTTCCAACTGGATTGTGTTCTTGGGCTTAGATCTGCATGTCTCCTAGTAATTGGCTGATACTAGCCAATTGCCTACTACTGTACCCCATATCAACCACCAGCAAGTCATTTGTACTACCAAAACAACTGATTCCTGTTTAAGGCAAATTATGCCTTAAAGAGATGCCGTAATCTCTTAGAAATCCAAGGGAAAAGGTTCTAATTTATGAGCAAAAAAATAAATGTGATGTAAATCAAACCTTTTCCATCTCATGCCTGACTATTCCACAGCCCTCTTCTAAAATATAGAGAAACATTTGCATATTTTATCAGCTTGAACCTATGCTTTTATCTTACTGTTGACATCCTACGGTACTTTTGTTTCCAGGGATGGTGTACTAATGTATCTTATCTCATTTTGGGCTGTCTGTAAAAATGTGGGAACACATATAATGCAGAATGGGAAAGGCAAACTATATTGATTGCATTACTACATTTCAAAGAACAGAAGATGCATTTTTTATATATATATTTAGTCTGTGACTATGTGCTATAGTTTTTCTGTTCTTTGTATTTTTCTTTCCCAGGTTGAATGTTGGATGATAAAATTCCATATACTCTTTGATTTCCATTATGTCTTGGTTTGCTGACCTGGCTGGCAAGGCAGAGGACCTTCTCAATAGAGTAGACCAAGGAGCTGCATCAGCTTTAAGCAAGAAAGAAGATGCAAGCGGTGTACACTACGTTAGTAGCCAGGTGGATGATGTCAGCGTGTATCCCAAGCCATATAAGGCCAGAGAGCAGCAAGGACATGCGTCATCTACATCAAGCTTTATCTCATCAGCAGCAGACAACATTAAACATCAAAAGGCAACAATTTTAGCAGGAACTGCCAATATTAAGGTAGCATCCAGGACCTCTGTGGAAGGATCTCCATCCACGGAAACAGCTTCTGTGTCCAGACCCTCTTTCCAATTTGTGAGAAGGAAAAAATCTGAACCAAATGATGAACTCCTGTTTGACTTTCTGAATAGTTCTGAAAAAGAACCTAATGGGAAAAAGGACCTGAAAAGGGAGAAGAGCAAAGCAGCCACTGTTCAAAATCATTCTCGGACTTCAAGTATTAGTTCTGTGTCAGCAAGTTCACACAGCATCAAAACAGGGGAAGAGCCTTCCATTCGAAGTCAAGACAATGGTAGTTAAGCATAACCACAGATGTTAAGGAATGTTTTAAGGATTCTTTTGAAGGGTGTTAGTGATGACAGGATCCTGGTCTGATATTGATGATCATCCAGTGCCATTCTGATTGTGTTGGCTAAAGTAAGATTATATAAGCTTATGGGTCCCAGTCCAGAATATCTCCTAAATTCTAATCAAAGCATCTAGATAGTTTGTTGAAAAACCATGTTTACCTATTCTCCAGATGGGTTAATACAGAAGCTCTCCAAATCCGCATCTGGGAACTGCACTCAAGGCACCAGATTGCAGATAAACTACTAATCCTTCATACCAATCCTAATCCTTCTTTTATAAATTAGCAATAATTGTGTGATTTCCTAATGCTTGTTTCATAAGCAGCATTCATATAAGTTATAAAGGGGTGGAGACTGGTCTCTGTGTAAATGATTTTCAAGGATAAAAGCAGGTGATATAATCTTACTAAATATAATAATAATGAGGTTAGTCCATGGGGAGCAAAGGTAGAAATATCAGGGTTTTCTATTTTCTTGGTACAGGTTCACTGAATGTACTGTTTCTATAATTTTCCAGCAATCCCTATCCCTTGAGGAGATGATGCAAGTTTAAATATTTAAATAAATTAAGTATTTAATCATTTGAATCCATACTGAGCGTGTATAGACAAGTCAGTATTGCATTACTAATTCTGAAGCTTTTGTCTTGTTTTTATTTATTTTTATTTCTCTAAAAGTATTGCTGCAAATTGTAAAGTGCACGATGCACTTCTGAAACTCATTTAAATTTGAGGCCTTACTTGCCTCTTGCAAACAGAGATATGGGTACTTAAAATAGCAATCCAAATGTGTCTGTTTATTAATATGGCACACAATGCTCCAAAATGTTGTATAAAAGCCTTTAAGTCTTCCCTAGGAATAGGCTCCATTTTACTACATTTCATTATTTCATGTAGGTGGCCATCTTTCCTTATGATAAGAATGCATCATATTTACCCTTATGATAAGAATGCATTATATTCACCCGTGCTGAACTTTTGTTTATCCCTACAATAGCATTATTTGCTAAATAAAATAAAAAATACTGCGGGAACTGAACTAATGAAGCAAAAAGCCAGGGGTGCTTATTTTAGTAACTGCTTTAATTACCTGTGAAACTACATAGTTTTTCTTTTATTTGTGTACTCTCAAAAGTGATGTGACAGCAGTAGGCAGATGGGTACTCTTGTGATGTTTTGGATTTCAGCCCCCATCGGCCTTAGCCAGCATGGAAATTGGCCCTGAATTGTGAGAATTATAATTCAAAATATCTAGAAGGTATCATTTTTTCATTTCTAGTTGTAAGACTTAGTTTATATATTACCTTTATTATTGCAAAGTTGGTTTTGTTAGGCAGGGTAAGATCCAACCAACAACAGGGGTTGTTGGCTTTCAGCATGCTGAAATGAATACAGTGACAGTTGTGATTTGAGGCTTACCACTTTGCATGCAAGTGCATTTATAGGCATTTATATGTAACCTGCAGTTTTTGCCTGCATTTTGCAAGATGGGAGACCTACCCAGCATTTGAATGTCTTTAATTTTGCTGGTCATAAATTAACAAGTCTTAATGTATGATCTCCTATATTTAAAATGTCAGACGTTTGGTTTGCTTATAGTATATGTGAAGTTAAAGTGTATCATGTTTATAGACATGCTATAATTATTTTGGTAATGATTTTTTAATATTTGTGAGTATAAGCTAATGTACAATTATTTATTGTGGCAATCCCGTTAAACTCGGTGGGACTTTCAGTAGCTATATAGTTTGTCATAGAAATTGAACAGAGAAAGAAAGAAAGGATCTGTTAAATATGAATCTCTTTGTATAGAGACATCTGATAGTTCCAGTTCTGGATTGGAGACTGATGTGGATATTAAAAAGGATTCACTGCAGACCCCAGAAATGAATCCCAATCTTAATCTTAATGATGGTAAATCACATGAACTGTCCAATCTTCGCCTTGAAAATCAACTACTGCGTAACGAAGTGCAATCTTTAAATCAAGAAATGGCATCATTGATTCAGCGAGCCAAAGAAACCCAAACAGGTAGAGTGCAGGTTTGGTGGGCTGCTGGTTAAAGAAGTCTTGTTTAATCTGTCCAATCCAAGTGGGAACCATCTTTTAAAAAATTAGCGGCATTCGTCAAAACAAGATGTTTTGTGTTCTATAGCAAAGTTAAATGCTAAATGATGACTTTGAAGTAGAGAATTCTGTATTCTCTTTTGTTGCACATTGGGATGACATTCACATAGAAACTTGTTAAATCGGGGATTACTAAAAATAATTTTTTTCCTTTGGATGAGCACTTTTCATTTTTCCCTGTATAGCCAAATGTATATGTCTCATTCTGTAATTTACTTCCACCTGTCTAGTGGTTTATTGGTACGTACCTGGTACCTTCTTATATGTAAACTTTTTCCCCATCCCTAATAATGCCATAGCTCCTAATTAAGATTTGAGATAGAACGTGGACCATGTTTCTTCATCTTCTCTTTTCTACATGAATTCTTCCTTTGTTTCCATTATTTGCTTTTCTATAGAACATTGTTTCAATTGGCATAAGCCTTGTCAGTATAAGCAGGATCTGAATCTGATTGATATTTTCAAAGATTACTGTCATTGCAAACCCCGTAATCAAATTCGGGAGAAAAATGGAAGAACTCATGTAGGTTTGTGGAAGAATAAAAGGAGTAATGATCATTTCCAATATGATTTAATATCCTAACCATAGTTGTTTCATATTATATATTTTGTGCATTCAAGTCAATCTTGACTCCAACTCCATGGAATTTCCATAGCAACCTTTTTTTGAAAGTGGTTTGTCTTCTTTCTAGAATTAAGAGTGATTGGCCCAAAGTCATCCAGATATTTTCAGGTTTAAGGCAGGATTAGAACTCACATTCTCCAATTTCTGGCCCAGTTCCTTTAACCAATACACCAAACTGGTTCTCCTACAATAGTTAGATGACTGGAAACATGACTGAATTTATGTATTATGCTAAGCCATAATTAAAGTTTATTTCTGGATTTGTTGGATATTTAAATCCAGACATTCTGGTTTAAGCATTATGGTGGAACCAGGACATATAGTCTTAATAACAAAGTACAATTTTAAAAAAATCCTGGCTTAGTGGGTCAACATATGAACCAAATAATTATTTCTGATTACTGACAGAATCATGTTGCATACATAATAATAGGGATTATAAACTTACTGATATTTACCAACCTCAACTTTATAGAATTAACCAATGCCCGGACAAGAGTTGAAAAGTGGAATGCTGACAATTCAAACAATGACAGACTTGTTCGGGAACTTCAAGCTCAAGTTGATGATCTGACTGAAGCTGCTGCTGCCAAGGATTCCCAACTGGCTGTCCTCAAAGTGAGATTACAGGAGGCTGATCAACTTCTGAGTTCACGCAGTAAAGCCCTGGAAACTCTGCAGAATGAAAAATCAAGGTATTCAGCATCCATCACATCACTGTATTATTGGAGAGATCGGGCTATTTAGGTTTAAATTTATTGGCTATTCATCCCTCTTGTTTGTTAAAATTATTTTTGCATCCTGGAATTTTTTTTAATTTATGCTCAGTGCCCAAATAGTTATGTGTGGATATATGTGTCTGTATGCTGATCTTAATTCTCCATATTAAGGAACATTTAATTTAAATAATATGTTAATAGGAAACGTATGGGTTGACATGTAGAGGATTCCTCTTTATCCTATGCTTTCTCTTCTTGAAAAACAAAAGGGGAAGGAACCAATTTTCTATTGTTTTTTTTCATTTGGTGGAAGTTATTACTTTATTTTTTCTGTGGATACTTTGCTTACATTCTGAAAGAGAGTGTAGGCTTTGTTCAGATTAATATATGTTATTCAAAGCAGAAAAACTACTCAGTTAAAATATAATTCCAGGCATGATTTAAGTATTTTCATTTCTTCCTGTACTCTTGTTTACTGCACCCCTGACTTTAAATGGGAAAAATTATGTTGACATATCATGCCATGAAAATAGAAGGGAAAGAAGGCATTTTAGAAATTCAGGTGGTAGGATGATTACTGCAGGGGTTAATTTTCATTGTGATTTAAAACTTCTGACTCTCCTTACCCAGCCCCCTTCCACTCCTGTCTTTTTCTTGTTTAATAGAAAAAATTGTTGACCAAATTAAAGTAATACTGAAAGAAGAAATATGGATTGGATTAAATATTTCAAAAATAATGTTTCTGTCATTGACTAGAACCACAGAGTTGGTAAAGGCCTTTTAGGCCATTGGGTTCAGCATCCTACTCAGCAAAATTCTGATTTAAAGTTAAGTTGTCTAATCTCTGAACACATTCAATTAAGGGAAACCAACCACTTTTCTGGGTAATTGATTCCAAACTGGTCTTATCTGTTCAAAAGTTGTTTTGTTTTTTTTCATAAGATTCCGTTAGAATCTGCCTTCCTGCCACTTAAATCCATTATTATTTATCTGTATTCTGATGAGCTAGAAAGCAAGGCTAGACCTTGTTTTGTGTCACACATCCTTACAGATAATTGAAAAGGGATTTGCATGAGTTTTTTTATTTATTTATTTAAAACATTTAAATGACCCACCCAACTTAAACCAAATTCTGGACATCCTTATAACCTTATCCTTATAACCCAAGGATAATATATATCTACAGTATATCTATATAAAACAAAAGCTGTAACCCAATACCGGCACTGATGTTGGGAATGGCAAGAGGATGTGGAGTGTTGGAGAGCGAGCATTGGAGAATACAGAGAAGTAATATATACAGGAAGCCACCAGAGATGAATATGATTCTTAAAAGATGTTTCCGTAAATCTTTGTCCTCTACCAATACAGAATAATACAGGATAATAGTGAAGGCAACAGCCTGCACAACCAAGCCCTTCAGACTCTTCAGGAACGGTTACATGAAGCGGAGTCCACTCTTAGGCGGGAGCAAGACAACTACAAGCAGATGCAGGTTAGATAGCTGCTTAATTTTTTCACTGATTGAAGAATTATATAATAATAATAATAATAATAGTAGTAGTAGTAGTAGTAGTAGTTCATCATCATCATCATCATCATCATCATAAGTTGGAAGGGACCTTGAAGGTCATCTAGTCCAACCCCCTGCTCAGGCAGGAAACCCTATACCATTTCGGACAAATGGCTGTCCAGTCTCTTCTTAAAAACTTCCAGTGTTGGAGCATTCACCGCTTCTGGAGGCAGGTTGTTCCACTGGTTAATTGTTCTAACTGTCAGAAAGTTTCTCCTTAGTTCTAGGTTGCTTCTCTCCTTGATTAGTTTCCACCCGTTGCTCCTTGTCCTGCCTTCAGGTGCTTTGGAGAATAGCTTGACTCCCTCTTCTTTATGGCATCTCCTGAGATATTGGAACATGTCCCCCCTCGTCCTTCTCTTCATTAAACTAGACATACCCAATTCCAGCAGCTGTTCCTTATATGCTTTAGCCTCCAGTCCCCTAATCATCTTTGTTGCTCTTCTCTGTACTCTTTCTAGAGTCTCAACATATTTTTACATCGCGGTGACCAAAACTGGATGCAGTATTCCAAGTGTGGCCTTACCAAGGCATTGTAAAGTGGTATTAACACTTCACGTGATCTTGATTCTATCCCTCTGTTAATGCAGCCTAGCACTGTGTTGGCCTTTTTGGCAGCTGCAGCATACTGCTGGCTCAGTATCTCAGTAATAGAGACAGAGACACTTCAGATTTGTTAGATCAACATTGTTTCTGACCAGACTCCTAAGGTCCACCATCCGGATCCAAGTTCACATTATATGTGCATGGAATGAAAGCTCAGATATCTTTGAAATACATTGTGTGCCTGAGTCATGACCTACTTCAAAAGTAGATCCATTCCTGTGCAAATTTCCTAAGCTTCAGTAACCTAGTATTAGATTTAAAATGTGACTGTTGAGACACTTGCTAGTCATATCATCTGGAAGGCTGCTTTTCTGTCAACTGCTCATCCAGCTTTGTGCAATGTGTAAATTTTGCCGAATTTAAGTGAGGTTTGGACTGAGAGTTTCTAGGGCCTTCTCTGATTTCTCTTTTCTCACATAGAGAAAGGTAAATAATGAAACCCTCTCCTCACTTCCCAACTCCACCCTATGCTTTTCCATATAATTGGGCCATACTACAAAGATCAATTCCTGCTGAAGCTCCAAGAGGGCCTTTTGCAGACTACGAACATGTTGTAAACGAGGACAGACCAAATATATCCAGACGCAAAGCAAAATCTCAGTTACATTTGATAGTCATAAGTTTTGGTCTTATTAGTCTTGACCAAGGGTCCTCAAACTTGGCCACTTTAAGACTTGTGGACTTTAACTCCCAGAATTCCCCAGCCAGCACGGCTGGCTAGGGAATTCTGGGAGTTGAAGTCCACAAGTCTTAAAGTGGCCACGTTTGAGGACCCCTGGTCTTGACTAATATTTATTTTCAAATTGTTGGAACAATTAAAAATACAGTTTTAGAGGTCTCATAATTACAGTAGTGACCAAAACTGTGGAAACCTTTTGGGAAAAGTATATTTTTGAGGTTTGATGGCTAATAACACCACTTTTTGGGGGGAGTAGTACCACAAAATTATATATCAATGGAAAGATAATTTAATCAAGAATGTAATGCAACAAAGTTTGTTCGATTATCTGTGCTGTATTCTATGAAAAGTTATAGCCAAATAACCAGAAAAAGGAAGCACAACTTGCTTAGGTTGATATCAGGTAGCTTTCCTTCATCTGATTGTAGCCAATGAGCATGAGTGTTTAGAGAGCCAATCAGGTGTCATCTTGTTTTGGGTTACTCGGTTAGTCTAGTGTCATCCTAAGTCAATAACTACAGTACATAACTTCGACTCTCCTCCTGTAAACAGTCACACAATACACTAGCGATAGTTCAACCAACCCAAAAAAATACAAGAAAGTAAATCACTCGAACATTTTGCATTATTTTAATTTCATTACCACGTTTCTCAACTGACCAACGGGTCTTTCGCTACTAAAATAGTATTATTAAGTGAACAAGGCTACAGTTATAAAGAAATTAGAAGAAAAATTGGTGGAAACTTAACCAAAGGTGGCATTTCTACTGTACACTTTCCTCAAAAGGTTTCCACAATTTTGGCCACTACTGTAAGTTATCCTGGGAAAGGAACAAAATTCATTTATACCCTCATATTCAGGATGTGTCTGCAGTGGGAAATCAGAGTTGAGCCTACTTATCCCATCCTTCATATCAGGGTTCCCCCCCACCCACCCACACACTCACACAAAAGAATGCCTTCCATTCAGATACCTGGATTTCAGTTTTCAAATTTCCCAGCCAATCATTGCTATAGAAGTCTGGAAGTTGACATCCACTCATTTAGATTGGAAAATGTTGTTCCTTGTAGATGGATGGTACTCCAGCAAGTTAGCAGACCTCAAACAGTATATCTTAGACTGCGTATTAATATGAAATCTCAAACATAAGTATTGAGTAAGGGTCAGTCTGGGCAATCTGTTTCCCCTCCTTTCACTGTTCATCCATTCACATCCATTTAGGCTCATAAGCCATTTCAGCTACAGGTGACCCTTAAGTCGCATACTCACGAGGACAGTAAGCAAGAAAAATTAAAGCAATAAATAGTAACATAAACATAAAACAATGTGAATAGTAACAAGTAATAAACTAATAACAGCTGATAATAATAAAAGCTAGGTCCTGTGACATTCCACAGTGGAAAGCTTTTGGGATTAACGTATCTATCACCCCCACTCCCCAGAAGAAGGAAAAGAATCACTGCAAAACTTACTTCCAGTCGTCAGAGATGGCCCAGAAGGATGCCATGATTGATGGTATCAAAAGCAACTGAGAGATCAAATAGGATCATGAGTGTTGTACTTCTTCATCTCAACCCTGCTCCACATCTATGTTAGCTCTAGAATTCTGTGATCAGCCCTACCATTTTATCTTATTCAGCTATTAATTGACAGAGTGACATAAAATATTTTTGCATATATGCATGCACTTACTTACTTATTTATATCCCGCCTCTATTGTTTTTTATAACTCTAGGCAATGAACATACCTAATACTCCTTTCTCCTGTTTTCCCCACAACAACAACCTTGTGAGGTGGATAGAGTTGAGAGAAAGGACTGGCCCAAAGGTCAACCAGCTGGCTTTCATACCCACAGCTGGATTAGAACTCACAATCTCCTGATTTCTAGCCTGGTGTCTTAACCACTAGTCCAAACTCTTCTCTTAATTATTATGATTGTTCATCTACAATAAATTAAAATAACAAATACAAGCATTTATTTATTTATTTTGTACTAAAACCAAACAAAACTTCCTCTGTCAGAATGAATTTGCAACTCGCCTAAGTAAAATGGAAGCTGAACGTCAGAACTTGGCTGAAGCTATAACTGCATCCGAGAGGAAATATGTGGAAGAGAAACGGAAATCAGAGGAATTTCAACAGCAAATTAAAATAGCCAAAGCTAACTTGGAGTCTGCTAAGCAAGAGTTGGTGGACTATAAGCAGAAAGCTACACGCATACTTCAGGTAACGCTCACTACAGTAATCCTGTTCAACAAAGTCCAGGTCCTGACATTGCTAAACAAACAAATGGGGAAGGCTGTCCTGCAGGAACAAACAGGTGCAATTTATTAATAGAATAATAAAATATAAAGCACTTGTTAGGTTTGTCTTTTAGCATGTTTTGAAAGGACTAAAAAATATTAATAGGGATCACTCATCATTGAAAAATCCTTGTTAAAGAAATTTTGCATTTGATATAATTGTATATTCAACTTGAAAAGTTTCAGCAGAATGTTTTTTATTAAATAATGTTTTCAGGGAACTTGATGTCATGTACTTTTTGCTCAGATTTGCCATATATTTTATTTGAAATGGGGAACCCGGGTCCCACTCAAATGGAGTTCAACTCCAATTCCCACCAATTTTATCCCCCGCGAGCAGTAGGAGTGAGTGATGAGAGATTAAAATTCCAATTACTGCTAGAGGTCCATAAATTCCTGACCTTTATATTTAGGCAATTACTGATGTTAGATATGGAAACTTTGTCTTCCAAAGCAAAGTGTTGATGCTGAGCACAAATAGGGTTCCATTATTGTCTTTACAATCTGCCTTTTGGTTACAGTTAACAAATTAAGGATTGTAATGCAATTTCACTTATCCTTAATTTTTGTCCTTGCATCTCAGTCTAAGGAAAAGTTGATAAACAGTCTGAAAGAAGGCTCCGGTATTGAAGGTCTGGATAGTCAAACAGCAAGCATTATGGAGTTAGAGGAACTGAGGCATGAACGGGACATGCAAAAGGAAGAAGTACAGAAGCTGCGGGGCCAAATGCAACAGCTGAGAATTGAACTACAGGATATGGAAGCACAGCAGATAACTGAAGCAGACTCCACAAGAGAGCAAATTCAGGATTTGCAGGATCAGATTGCGACGCACAAAACAGCCAAACAAGAAGTAGAGGCTGAACTGGAGAGGCAGAAACAGGTAAATATTGGGAAGAGTTGAGTGGTATTTCAGGAGCTCTCCTCTTAAATCTCATGAAAAATCAGTATGTATTGATATATTTGGGGGCTCATATATGGGGAAGATATATATATTGGAATTACATAATTAAAAGAAAAGCCATATATGTGTAATGATCGGTATCAACATTGTTTAGTACTCTTACTGATCAAATACTGGATCATGGACCATATGTACCCTACCCTAATCAGTGCTTCTGTGCATCCTTTGACACACACACCCTAACTGAATTTTTTTTTTTTTTTAGTGCAGTGTGCTACACAAAGGATAAATACATCTCTTAGATGAAATGGGATTATTCCTAGAACAGGATTTTATTTTATTTTTTTAAAAGGAAAGCATAAATAAACTTATGGCTTAAGGGGGAGACGGATATAGGATTCTGTTTTAAGTGACAATTTTTCTTAGCATCAGCACAATTTAGAAAGGTAAAAGTTATGGTAAAAGGTAAAAACAATAAAGGTAAAAGTTATGTCAAGTCAACTTCAATCTTGGTGACTTAGATTCATCGGTGTCATTTTCTTTTTTACATCAGTATAGAAACGGTTTGCCTTTTTTTTTTAACTTTCCAGGCTCGATTAGTATTTTTCAGACATGACAGGTTTATGATGTGCAGATTTTAACTCCCATCATTCCCTAGCCAACATTCATTCAACTCCCAGTTCTGGGAATTGAAGTCCAGACATGTTAAAGTCACCAAGTTTGAAAAAAAAACATGGCTATAGATCAGGGGTCTTCAAACTTGGGCCTTTTATGACTTGTGGACTTCAACTCCCAGAATTCCTCAGCCAGCAAAGCTGGCTGAGGAATTCTGGGAGTTGAAATCCACAAGTCATAAAAGGGCCAAGTTTGAAGACCCCTGCTATAGATGGTAGCTCTTGGCTTCTCTGCTAGTCCAATCACATTTCCTTTTTGAGATCGGTAAAGGTCAGCAGGACTTGTCAGTATGACAGTATAATATCCTACAAATGTACAAAATCCTCTTCTGAAGTTTAAATTTGGAAAAATCCACAGCCATATGCTAAACAAATGAAAACATCTATAGTCAGAAACTTCCTCGTGAGCGAGCAAAATTGTTTAGGCAGCTATTTTGATACTTTGTGTTTAGCAGTATTGCCTGATTCTGAATTTTATCTATGTATTTTTGAAACAAACTTGTATCTAACTCAATAGTTGACTGAGTTTAAGAACAATTCTTACTCAAGTATTTCTTCTGTTCATCAAAAGAATTTTGCACATGCCTGGTTAAAAGTTGTCCCTAGGCATCTTTGTATCCAGTCAGCTCAGGATAATGTGCAGATTTGAAATGAGTTATTGTTTATTAAGGATTGTGTTATGGAGCTCTTAAACACACACAACTGCTTATTTGGGCAAACTAAGTCACAAATTTTTCACTTGGGGGCCGCTAATGAAAAGTTAGCTGACAAAAAATGATCTCTAGAAACTGTCACAATGGGATTTCTATACAAATTTCTGTAAATTCTATTTGATTGAAAATAAGTCTCCTTTCTTGTATTCAGTAGATTTTATTGTTATTGTGAACAGTTGCTGTAGATGAAACCATCCAAGGGAAGGTGTTTAATTTGCTTTCCCTGATTGGAGATTACCTGTTTCATAAGAAATTCCATATTAATTGGACAGGGTCGAATTGAACTAATGAAAAAGCAAAAGATCCATGCTTGTTTTCAAAAGATAATATTAATTCTATATCTTGAAGCCATATGGCAGTGTTTTATTATAACTGTTCATGTTTAACCCATTTCAAAATACTTTGAAATGCCCTGAATCTCATCTGTTTTGTTTGTGTTGGCAAACTAGATCTAATTCCCTCGAGTATTCTTGTTTTATTCATCTAGTGGGGCTAAATAATACCTTGGATAGATGATATGAGAATGAATATATCATGCTGAAACAGTGCTAAAATTAAGACCAAGAGGGGTTTGAGACAAAAACAATATTCTGTCTCTGAGGAAACCCCTTGCTTATTTTACAGATTTGTAGGGAGAAGCTGATCTGTAAAAATCAACATGGTTGCAATATTTTTGCCTAGTCCTCACCATTAATGTCATACGGGATTGTCTTTTGTTTACTGTAGATCTGCCATCATTCTTCCTTAAATCTTAGTTTTCTGCAATTATTCAGATTGTATTTCTAATTTTTGAAAGAATGACATACTAAAAGAGTAGCTTTTTTTTTTCCTCCCATGGTTATGTAGAAATGGCTTTACAGTAGTAAATAGGGGTCCTGTTCACTTAGGACAGTGGTTCTCAACCTGTGGAACGGGACCCCATTTGGGGTCGATCAACCATTTCATGGGGGTCGCCAAGCAAGGCTGTCCGCCATTTTCTTTGTCCGCCATTTTTTTTCCCCTTTTCCGGCGGGTGCCTTACCTCCCTTGGGCTGGGCCAGCTGGTGGTCAGCCTGCTCCGTCTCTGCCGCTTGCCAGCTACGCCTCAGCCAGCGCAGGGGGCGGAACCACGCATGCACAGTGCTCCCAGGCAGGGAAAGTCCTCGACTTACGACCGGTTGGGTAGTCCTCGACTTACGACCAGTTTAGTCCTCGACTTACGACCGGTTTAGTCCTCGACTTACGACCGGTTGGGGTCGCGGCATTAAAAAGGTTGAGAACCACTGACTTAGGAGCACCGGGTTTTTGTTCATTTTTACAAATGTAATTACTTTGTGTCTTCCATTCTATTCTGGAAGAGCAAAAGAGACAAAAAATTGTTTCCTGGTCTATCTAAATCAGTGTTTCTCAACCTTGACAATTTTAAGGCATGTGGACTTCAACTCCCAGAATTCCACACCCAGCATTGTTGGCTGTGGAATTCTGGGATTGAAGTCCACATGCCTTAAAATTGTCAAGGTTAACACTGATCTAAATAGAAGTGCTGTCTGTTAAGTCAACTGAAAATGTGGCTTTTCATTTGATGAACTCAAACTTAGAGCATCATTAGTCACTCTGGCTAGGATGACAGAAATTGCAGTTCAACATCCACACTTCTCTTATCCCTTCGCTAAGTCAAAGCCACTATAGCATACAATCTCATCACTGGAATACAAGAATTATGGCCATACCTTGTGCTGGTGATTAGGTAGGCCACCACTGATTGTGCCCCATTTTTGTGGCGATTGTTAAGGAATCACCATAGTTATTAAATGAATCCATTGTCTCCAATGGGTGCCTTTTCCCAGAAGCCAGAAATAAATGCTGGTTTCCTGTAAAAAAAACATCGTAAGTTGCAATTATGTGAAACACTGCAAATAGCAATAAATGCTGAGCATTCCAAATGTAACCACATGACTGCAAGCGGACACCGTCAGAACTTCAAACCTGAGTCATAAGTGGTCCTGGGGAGATCTGTCATAAAATTCAAAAGATTGCTAATCGACCTGTTGTAAGTTGAGGACTACCTATAAAATTCTGAATGTTTCCTTATTGTCACAGAGATCACTAGTCTTATAATACTGTTATGGAAGAAATACAATTAGTCCTCAATTTACATCAGTTCATTTAGTAACCATTCAAAGTTGATAACAACACTGAAGAAAGGGACTTGTGACCGTTTTTTGCACGACTGTTGCAGCATCCCCATGGTCACATGATCAAAATTCAGACACTTGGCAACTGACTCACATTTATGACGGTTGCAATGTCCCTGGGTCATGTGATCATCTTTTGTGACCTTACAAGCAAAATCAATGGGAAAGCCAGATTTGCGTTACTAAACAACTGCAGTGATTCACTTGACAATTGTGGCAAGAAAGGTCACAAAACGGAGCAACATTCACTTAGCAACTGCCTTGCTTAGCAACAGAAATGTTGGGTTCAGTTGTCATAAGTCGAGGACTACCTGTAGAAACAAAGCCAAGGAATATCTGTATACCAGTGATGGCGAACCTTTTAGAGACCGAGTGCCCAAACTGCAACCCAAAACCCACTTATGCATCGTCGGGTACCGGGTGGGTGTGGCCCATTGGCTGGGTGTCGCCAATTGGGGGGGTGGCCCATTGGGTGGACATGGCTGCGGTGGTAACGGCAGACTGGGTGGGACTAAAAAGTTCAATCAATCCCAACTTTGCAAGATCTTTTTTTTTCCCGCGAGAAGTTGAAATTGGCTGATTGATTGAACTTTTTTTTTCTTGCACACGGCAGCGGAGGCCTAAAGCGAAAAGGTTTTATAAAACCCAGCTGAAGGCCTAGGACTGGGGCGACGGTGCGCGTGCCCACAGAGAGGGCTCTGAGTGCTGCCTCTGGCACCTGTGCCATAGGTTCACCACCACTGCTATATACTTTCAACTTTTTACATTTCAGATATATGTTGAAACTGATCCACACTAATAATATCACTTTTTGCAATTTGTTGTCTGTATCTAGGAATTTCTAAATGTTCATTATGATCTTAATATAGAGTTTCTCTGCTTCAGCAATGCCTTTTCAATTGCAGACAAGAAAGTAAGTTTCTAGTTGTAAACACAATAGGTCACGGTAGTACCATCATGTTTTGCTGTATCATGACGTTTAATATATTAATTGCTGCTGGATGTGCTACTTTTCCAGGAACTCCGCTATACTGAGGAAGAACTGTATAGGACGAAGAATTCTCTGCAAAGCCGAATAACAGATAGAGAGGAGGAGATCCAGAAACTAAGAAATCAGGTAATGGGTTAGCTTAATTTTGTAATCAACATACATTTCTGAACAACCAAAGTTTTTGACCGTGCCCCGTAGCATCGTACCAGCTAACCCTTAAGTGAGATTGGTTCACCTTTTAAAAATTATTATATTTATCTTTTCTTAATAAAAAATAATCAGTGAAAGAAAAATCTTAAAATAAGGTTACAGTCAGTCAAATGGCAATTTATTTCAAAGTTATGCTGTCTCAGGGAGATCATTCTTTGGAGGCAAAGCTAAATGGAATATATGTCCAACGTTTGGATTTATGCTTCTGGATTGACATGTTTTAACAACAACAAATGAATGTGTTCCCCTCTCTTTCTTCTGCTAAGTCTGGTCTCTCATATTTAGGGTGGTGGTGGTGGAAATGCTGGGTAGAGCATGCTGTGTGGAATCTGCTCACCTTTAGGCAGCCCCATGCCTCTTCTCTGTGGCAGGTTTTTTTCCAAAAATGGAAAGGGTTAGGGGATGAAACCCTGTCAAATTCTACTGCCTAAGAGCATTTTGTGCCTGTTTGGTAGCAAGTCCTGATCCTTCCCCCACTCCCAGCTTTTCCGAGGGAAAGAATGCCGGGCTGTGTGCTTCACCCTAAACCAAGAGCGTAGTAGAGCAAAATGCAAGTAAAAGCGTTTAGTTCAATCTGCACTCATCCCAGTGAAGGTGCTTACTCTTTCCCTCTTCCAATGGTACTTTGTTCACTCCGCAGCTAACGAACAAAACATTGAGCAGCAGTAGTCAAACAGAGTTAGAAAATCGGCTGCATCAGTTGACAGAGACGCTAATTCAGAAACAAACCATGCTGGAGAATCTCAGCACAGAAAAAAATGCTTTAGTCTATCAACTGGAACGACTGGAGCAGCAGCTGAAAACCGTCCAGGGAGCTTCAGCAAATGGCTCCTCCATTAATATGGCAGGAATTGACCACAGTGAAGGTAAAATGAGGAATGAATTGTTGAATGTATATCCCATATAAACTGGGAAGCTTAACACAGTGTTCCTCAACCTTGTCAAGTTTAAGATAGGAGGACTTCAACTCCCAGAATTCCCCAGCCAGCACTATTGCAACTGGCTGGGGAATTCTGGCAGTTGGAAGTCCACCCATCTTAAACTTGACAAGGTTGAGAAATACTGACTTAACACATTATGTTGATGCTTCTGCCATGACACCAATCAGTCCTTCCAATCGACCCTCCTCTGTTCTTTTCCTCTATTCATAGTTTCCATTTTTCTTTCTTTCTTTCTTTCTTTCTTTCTTTCTTTCTTTCTTTCTTTCTTTCTTTCTTTCTTTCTTTCTTTCAACAGCCTCTGTGCTCTCAGTTTTTGCCTGGTTTCCCTTCCCTTTTCCCTTCTGCCTTCCCAATATTTTTTTTTCATTTAGTTATCGTCCCTTGTGGATATAGATGAGCCATTTTTTTATATAAGAAAAGCTGCCCAGAATCACCTTATAGGGGAGATGGGGGCGGCATAAAAATTTAATGAATAAAATGAAACAAATAAGAGAAGCAAGGAAATCAACATCTGAAAACCTGCGAAACAGAGACAGTGTTGATCTCCATGTTACAAAACATGTTACAAAATTACTATTTACCTCAAATGGCTTTATTTTATAGTACTGAGAGAGCTTTTCCAAAAGATTTCTGCTATTACTTGATTCTTAATAGGCCACTGTAATTCTGGCAATAGCTTTGCAACCTGGGTTCTGCTGGGAGGATGGTTTCAGACATAGATTGCCTGCCCTATAGATTATTTCAGTAAAATAAAATTGAAATGAATGCAAAATCCTCAGATATTCACCCAAGGTCCTTTTAAATATGTCTGAAATTTCCATTCTGTCAAAGCAGTCGTGATAAAATACAAGCATTATAAAATCACACATCTAAAATTGGCCTCTTTCTACTTTGCTTTTTCATAATATCGTCAAACCTTATATATATCATGAATATTTATTGCAGCTTATAAATAGTTTTTACTGCCGCTAATTGCTTTTTAAATTATTATTATTATTATTATTTATTCCTCTAGGCACTCGCATGCGAAATGTTCCTGTCCTTTTTGCTGACAAGCTACACTTACGCCGTCCTTACATACCGTTCCAAGCGTTTCGACGTTCATGATATCTGGTCAAGTCCACTCCTCTTCCGTCTCTTATCTTTCTAACGAACCTTCTTCGTTAAGACAGGTACTTCTTCTGGTAGATTTCGTCCCCATCAGTTGGAACCGAGAAAATACTGAGCACCTGAAGTTGAGGGTCTTAAGGACTGCCAGCTATGCTGGCTCAGGAATTCTGGGAGTTGAAGTCCACGAGTCATAAAAGAGTCAAGGTTGACTACCCCTGGTCTAAAGCAGTGGTGGCGAACCTATGGCATGGGTGCCAGAGGCGGCACTCAGAGCCCTCTCTGTGGGCACGCGCACCGTCGCCCCAGTCCTAGACCTTCAGCTGGGTTTTATAAAACCTTTTCACTTTAGGCCTCTGCCGCCGTGTGGAAAAAAATAAAAGTTCAATCAGCCAATTTCAACTTCTCGTGGGAAAAAAAAAGATCTTGCAAAGTTGGAATTGATTGATTGAACTTTTTAGTCCCACCCAGTCTGCCGTTACCACTGCAGCCACGCCCACCCAATGGGCCACGCCCACCCGGCACTCGACAATGCATAAGTGGGTTTTGGGTTGCAGTTTGGGCACTCAGTCTCTAAAAGGTTCGCCATCACTGGTCTAAAGAAATCTTGATATTGCGATGGATATCTTGATTAAAATGTTGAACCAATATCTGCAGAGGTCTTGTGAAAAATCTGAATGATTGGGATGTTTGAATTATCATTAAAACTTGCAATCTGATAGTGTCTTTATGCAAATCTATAATGCAACATATATGCTAGAGTATTTTCTAATATTTTTTATCCTAATTGGTTAACAGCATTCGACTTGGAATCTTTCTGCGCCGATATCCCATTGCAAGGGTATTTGTAATCATTTACATGGTGAGTCTTCTTCATGTACTCATAATGTAACATATACAATTTTCGTTATATACTATTTCATCTTGATCTGATATGCAGTGAATGAAATATACAAAACAGGTGAGGTGTAATTAATCGTAACCGTTCGGTATAAATATAAGTGACATAAAAGCCAGCTGGTCCCACTCACTTCAAAGGGTTTGTTGTTGTGGGGAAAATAGGAGGAGGAAGGTGTGGTGGATATGTTTGCTGCCTTGAGTTATTTGTACAAATAATAAGGGTGGGATAAAAATAAACAAGAATTTACACCATTTGCTTCTTGTAATTGTGCAGCAGGATGGGCCTAATGCAAGTTTACCTTTTAAAGAAGATTTTGTATTTTTGTGTCTTTTTTTCACTTCACTATCATTTCAAGCGATAAAGTCTTTAAAATTCCGTAGCTCATTATTCCAAAGGTGCTTTTTCAAAAGGCAACTGGACTTTGTTTGTCGTTGAAGACGTTTCACTTCTTATCCAAGAAGCTTCTTTAGTTTTGAACATAACTGAAAAAGCTTCTTGGATAAGAAGTGAAACGTCTTCAGCAAAAAACAAAGTCCAGTTGCCTTTTGAAAAAGCACTTGTGGGACAACCATGATCTGGATGAATGAGAATCTCCATAGTTCATTACTTTTAAAGGCTAACTGGTGGCAGTCATGGTTACTGTATATATTTAGTCTTGCTTGTGAAAGAGCAATGCAGGCAGTCCTCTCCTTACAAACAGGTTACATTCCATGAGGCTGTTCATTCAACTATAAAAAAACATGCACAATTTTTACCTTAGCCACCACACAAAGGAAGAATGCTGCAAACTAAATACCGCAAGACCAGCGAACAGATAGGAGGGGGCAACATCCAGTGGCGTCTCAAGTAACGATGGTGCTGCCAAACGTACATAATGCGGCAGACAGTAAATTCACTCTTTCCTGCTTTCTTCTGCCTTCTGGGACATTCTAGGTTGGAGTTGCAGACAGGTTTGTTTGTAACAGCGAATGTTTGCAACTCGAAAGTTCAGAAGTAGATGACTTCTATCCAGGGAGGTTTCAGCACACAGGTTGTGGGTCATTTGGCTCTCCTGGTGAGTGAGGGCAGCACAGCAGGAAAAGGGGCGTTACAATGAAGGGCAGCAGACAGCATTTGGGATAGTGATTCATATTTAGGTCCTTGTTAAATGTAAAGCTTTTTGCTTTATTCTTAACCTGTTTCCGAGCATATGTCAACACACAAAAGAGCTAGAGCTTACATCATGATGCCACTTCTACCATTCTGACTGTTTTGAACACCACTCGTCCCTGCTGATGCCTTTGGTTCTTGTATAAAAAAAGCTAAAGTTAATCTCAAATCCAATACAATTCCTGATACATGGATACTTCTGTGCAGTTTTGTTGACCTGAAATGGAAATTGTTTGCCATTGCCTTCTTAAATAATATTTATTTGGCTTCCCAATCTAGTCTGCAGTGTAGCTATGGATTTCTCAGATGGTTCTCCATTCAAGTAGTAGCCAGGGGTTGACCCTCTTAGTTCTCTAATTCAGTCAAAGTTAGCTTTCTAGATCAGTCATATTGCTTGCATCCAATAAACTGTTTACTTTATTTTGATTTAAAGTACCATGCATTGTTCCTATTTTTCTTTTGTCAGGTCCTGCTTCATCTTTGGGTCATGATTGTTCTACTTACATACACACCAGAAATGCATCATGATAATCCAAGTGGGAAGTAGACCAGTCTGGAAGAGACTCGTTTATGCAATATACACTGAATTTGAAAAAGAATCCAATAAAGACTCTTTGAAGAGAAAAGCTTTTGTCAATATTTGAACAACCATTACATCTTTTCTTTGGCTGCTTCAGCAAAATTAAATAACACAAGGGGTCTAAGCTTAGTACCTGTAAAAACAAGCAACTTCTTCGGGAAAAGCTACTAAGTGAACTGCTACTGCCATCTTTCTTCATCCCTCTTTTTTGTGGTACACTCATGTCAAGCATAGAAACCTGGTTTGTGGTACACTCATATATGCATAGAAACCTGGTTTTAAGACTATAGATGTATATGTAACATAATGTATTTTTGATTCTACAGGGCTATCGTCCAAAAAATAAATGTACTTAAAAGCTGAGAAGATTTTATTCTTTTTTTCCCTTTAGTGCACCTTTTAACTTTGTAAATGTTATAAATTAGCTTAAAGTGTTCCATATATTATGGATTTGACAGCTGCTTTGCAGAATGCTTTTCTTTAAAAAACTTTAATGAAGAGAAGAGAGATGATGCAGTTCTTAAAATATGGTCCTTCAGCATATCAGAAATTTATTTTCCATAGTA
>NW_015389645.1:93231-96297 GCF_001527695.2 Protobothrops mucrosquamatus
ATTTTATTCTTTTTTTCCCTTTAGTGCACCTTTTAACTTTGTAAATGTTATAAATTAGCTTAAAGTGTTCCATATATTATGGATTTGACAGCTGCTTTGCAGAATGCTTTTCTTTAAAAAACTTTAATGAAGAGAAGAGAGATGATGCAGTTCTTAAAATATGGTCCTTCAGCATATCAGAAATTTATTTTCCATAGTAGTGCAGAAAACTTGTTAATGCATATTTTAATTATCATGTACAATAGAGCATATAAAGAATTGTAAAATTCAGTGCCTTTTGATCTTTGCATTTTTGACATTGTTATTAGCTGTCTTATTAAACTTCTTTTGGCTTCAGTTTTTCACAGCATTCATTCATGTAGGACCTTTAACAGAGTATTTATTTATTAACTGCAGAATGGAATTACTACTACTACTACTACTACTACTACTACTACAGATTTAATCTTTAATTCGATTCATAGTCTGAGACTGGTAAAAGCTTAACAGTTCAAGTCCTAAATAAGGACCTAAGAGCTGTTAAGGTAACCTTTGAGTATGTGGGCACTTTCAAGTAAGGGGGCTTTTTCCAAAGTCAGAATATTCAGGTCTAATAAGTTCAAAATTTCCATGTATCTAGACAGCGCTTTTTGGTATTGTTTCAAGACTTCTTATTACTACCATCGATTTCTTCCTCCACAATCATTCAACTTCAATTTGCAAATCAAATATTTTGTTATTTATTGTTGTTGTTCTTGTATGGCATTGTTACATTAGCCAGGAGATTGTAGTGCTAATGCAGAGTAGTAGTTTGGCTGCCAATTTACTAGCTCTGTTGTGGTACATGCTTGCACGCTTCCCAAGGTGCGCCTCTGGAGGGTGTGCTAGCTTTGGACCAGAAAGAAAGATGAACGGCTCTTCCTGCAGCATCATCCAAGGTCCTCTCCCTCCACCCTGACCGCCTCGCAAACAGGCAGCACAATCAGGAAGGTTCAGAGTCTGCAGGAATCTGACCGCCTGCATAAAGCACAATCCAGGTCAAGGAGGTCATGATGATGATGATGATGATGATGATGATGATATAATAATAATAATAATAATAATAATAATAATAATAATAATAATAATAATAATAATAATAATAATAATAATAATAATAATAATAATAATAATAATAATAATAATAATTAATAAAATTGGAAGGGACCTTGGAGGTCATCTAGTCCAACCCCCTGCTCAGGCAGGAAACCCTATACCATTTCAGACAAATGGCTGTCTAGTCTCTTCTTAAAAACCTCCAGTGTTGGAGCATTCACCGCTTCTGGAGGCAGGTGGTTCCACTGGTTAATTGTTCTAACTGTCAGGAAGTTTCTCCTTAGTTCTAGGTTGCTTCTCTCCTTGATTAGTTTCCTTCCGTTGCTTCTTGTCCTGCCTTCAGGCACTTTGGAGAATAGCTTGACTCCCTCTTCTTTGTGGCAGCCCCTGAGATATTGGAACACTGCTATCATGTCCCCCCTCGTCCTTCTCTTTGTTAAACTAGACATACCCAATTCCAACAACCATTCCTTAAGTTAATACTTAATTAGCTTACAAGTGGCTCTGAAATGTTCTTTCAGCAGGATCTTATGTACAGTAGGTATGGTTTCAGTCCCCTGTTGAAAAACCCATTCAGTGTAATAAACATGTTTACCTGTTTGCTTATTTGAAGCAGCTTAGCCAAAGGGAGGGAATTAATTAAATTCAGATTGATGCTAAAGTTGAGAGCAGAGCTTCTGTCCCATTCATAGTACGAGGATACATGAATGGTATTCTCAGAAAAATACAAGAAAGCAGCAGCTCAGCATTTCTGACTTACCAGACTTTGGTATCTAATCATTTTAAAAAACCACTGATTTAAAAAAAAAACCCAGTTCATCAGTCAAACAAACATATATTTGATAGCCAGGTGTTTATATATTTTTTTTATTTATATAATGTATAGAGCTGCCCATGTCACAAGTGACTCTGGGCAGCATGCAACAAAGCTAAATAAATATCTAAAATCATCATTAAACCAATATTAAAGCATTAAAAATGATAAAAACAGCTTAGTCGAAGGGATGATAATAGTAATGGACCTTTTCACCCATCCCCTGGGGTCCCCAAGCCTGCTGGCATAGCTAAGTTCCCCCAGGAAGTAGGGAGAAGATTCCACAACACAGAGTCCACAGGCCCTTAGTCTATATCAGGGGTAGGCAACCTTGGCTCTTTTAGGATGCGTGGACTTCAACTCCCAGAATTCCTGAGCCAGCCGTGCTGGCTCAGGAATTCTGGGAATTGAAGTCCACGTGTCCTAAAAGAGCCAAGGTTGCCTACCCCTGGTCTATATCAAAGGACAAATAATATAATCAGAGGCCATTCTAGTTCTGTGGTTAGATATTGCTTTTAGCTTAAGAGTTTATTCCAGTGATGGCAAACCTTTTAGAGACCGAGTGCCCAAACTGCAACCCAAAACCCACTTATGCATCGTTGGGTGCCGGGTGGGTGTGGCCCATTGGCTGGGTGTGGCCAATTGGTGGGTGTGGCCCACTGGGTAGGTGTGGCTGCGGTGGTAACGGCAGACTGGGTGGGACTAAAAAGTTCAATCAATTACTTCCAACTTTGCAAGATCTTTTTTTTCCATGAGAACTTGAAATTGACTGATTGATTGAACCTTTTTTTTTTTGCACATGGCAGCAGAGGCCTAAAGTGAAAAGGTTTTATAAAACCTAGCTGAAGGCCTAGGACTGGGGCGACAGCACGTGTGCCCATAGAGAGGGCTCTGAGTGCCGCCTCTGGCACCCGTGCCATAGGTTCGCCACCACTGGTTTATTCTATACTTCAGGACTTTTTTTACATATTACGATTGCCATAGTCTTGTGGAAAACGAAAGAACTCTTACGAATTCCGGAGGGGTTAGCAGAGAAGTTTAATTGCGCAAGGTCCAGAGCATATTAGAGATAGGCAATTCTGAACGAGGAGGGCGTGATTAGACTTCAGTTTTTATACTCCCCTCCTTAAAGAACAAAGGACTACACATTGAAATACACACTGTGATACATTAGGAAC
>NW_015389646.1:0-23429 GCF_001527695.2 Protobothrops mucrosquamatus
ATCTCCAGTCTACCACACAGTCCTTTCAACAGTTCCAAGAAGGCTCCACACCCATTTGCAGTACTCAGGTGACCCTGATGACACAGATAAACCTCCAGGTGGCCTCAAGGACTCTCTAAAAGAAGGCAAATGACCAGCTGTCTGCAAGGAGTATAAATCCTTCCATTCCCCACCATTCCAGTCAGAGTTGAAGAAGCTTCTTGGATGAGGAATTCTGGGAGTTGAAGTCCACACGTCATAAACGGTCCAGGTTTGAAGATCCCTGCCCTAGCCGTAATATTTCTTAATCTTGGCCACTTTAATATACACCCATGGACTTTGACTCCCAGAATCCCCCAGCCAGAAAGCTGGGAAAGCAGAGCTGGCTGGGGAATTCTGAGAGTTGAAGTCTACACATCTTGAAATGGCCGTGATTGAATAACTCAAGAGTATAAGCCAGTGATGGCGAACCTTTTAGAGACCGAGTGCCCAAATTGCAACCCAAAACCCACTTATGTATGGTCAGGTGCCGGGTGGGTGTGGCCCATTGGGTGGGTGTGGCCCATTGGGTGGGCGTGGCTGCAGTGGTAACAGCAGATGGGTGGGACTAAAAAGTTCAATCAATCAATTCCAACTTTGCAAGCTATTTTTTTTTCCCACGAGAAATTGAAATTGATTGATTGAACCTTTTTTTTTTTCTACATGGTGGCGGAGGCCTAAAGCGAAAAGGTTTTATAAAACCCAGCTGAAGGCCTAGGACTGGGGCGACAGCGCGCGTGCCCACAGAGATGGCTCTGAATGCTGCCTCTGGCACCCGTGCCATAGATTCGCCACCACTGGTATAAGCCTTGCTTTCTGGGTCCTGCATGGGATAAATCATCTGGGTAGATAAAACCTCCTGCTTTTCTTCAATAAAGAAACTAATTTAGCTCAATCAAACCTGTGCTCTGCCAGCAGAGTAAGCCGAGTCTTGAATAAGGGATTAAGTGTCTGGGAAACTGAGATTCACAGTCAGGGCTAGTGTGCATCCTGGCATGACACACACCTGTTAGGGTTCCCCCCCCCATAAAGACTATAACACTTTCATCCATAAAGACATTTGTGTCGATGAAAGCAATCTGTTGCTATGGAAGAAGAAATCCCACTTCATTCTAAGTGGCTGGTCAGCCCTTAAGACTCCCATTCCAGAATGCGATTTACTAGCCACACGAGCAGAATGGCAAGAGAAAAACTCAGAATAACAGAATGACAGGGTTGGAAGGAACCTTGGAGGTCTTCTAGTCTAGCCCCCTGCTCAAGCAAAAGACCCTAAACCAGGAGTGTCAATCTGGTGGCCCACGAGCCGGATGCATCATGCACAGGCCACACCCACCCTGGCTCCACAAAGGCAAAAAATGTCGTGATACGTCATGATATGTCACGTGACGCGATCAAGTTTGACATCCATCCCTAGAGCATTCCAGACAAATGGCTGTCCAGTCTCTTCTTAAAAACCTCTAGTATTGGAGCACCCACAACTTCTGGAGGCAACTTCTGTTCCACTGGTTAATTGTCCTCACTGTTAGGAAGTTTCTCCTTAATTCCAGGTTGCTTCTCTCCTTGATTAGTTTCCATCTGTTGCTTCTTGTCCTGCCTTCAAGTGCTTTGGAGAATAGATTGACCCCCCCCCTCTTCTTTGTGGCAGCCCCCCCAAATATTGGAAGACTGCTATCATGTCACCCCTGGTCCTTCTCTTCATTAGCCTAGACCAGTGATGGCGAACCTTTTAGAGACCAAGTGCCCAAACTGCAACCCAAAACCCACTTATGCATCGTCGAGTACCGGGTGGGTGTGGCCCATTGGGTGGGCGTGGCCCATTGGGTGGGCATGGCCCATTGGGTGGGCGTGGCTGCAGTGGTAACAGCAGACTGGGTGGGACTAAAAAGTTCAATCAATCAATTCCAACTTTGCAAGATCTGTTTTTTTTCTCCGCGAGAAGTTGAAATTGACTGATTGAACAATTTTTTTTTTTTGCACACGGCGGCAGAGGCCTAAAATGGAAAGGTTTTATAAAATGCAGCTGAAGGCCTAGGCCTGGGACGATGGCGCGCATGCCCACAGAGAAGGCTCTGAGTGCCGCCTCTGGCACCCATGTCATAGGTTCACCACCACTGGCCTAAACATACCCAATTCCTGCACCCGTTCTTTATACGTTTTAGCCTCCAGTCCCCTAATCATCTTTGTTGCTCTTCTCGGCACTCTTTCCAGAATCTCAACATCTTTTTTATATTGTGGCAATCAAAACTGGCTGCCGTATTCACAACCCTTGGGACGTAATATTCCAAGTGTTCCAACAATATTCCAACTCGGCTATGTTCAAGAGGTCTCTTTGCCAGGCACCCCCCCCCAAACTCCTCCTGGCCCATTGCAACTTGGAAATGAACATTTTCCAAACTCTTAACGCCTCCGTTGCTTTGACTGAAAATGTCACCTTGCTTTGGCAAAGTAGCAGAAATGAAACACCTCGTGTCTAAATGTTTTACTTCCTGTCAATTCGCAGCACTTTAAATTGCTTTTACTGGCTTGTTTTAAAAATAATCTTCCCAACTTATTCAGAATAAAGTGACTGTCATAATTGCAAGCCCAAGAACAGGAGGAAGGTATCCTATGGAAACAGTCAGAGGAGATTTTAAGACACAGAGGGACTGGTATGCCGGCAAAAGGCTGGAACACAGCACCCAAAACCAGTTAAAACAACACCAACTTATTCCAATTCAAATACAGATAGAGAAGAGCAGTCTGAACTAGACGGAGGAGTTAAATCTGTCATCAGTTTGATGTCATTGTATTATCATAAGAGATTCAAGTCCAATCCTCCTTGAATTCCATTGACCCTTATCTAGCATCAATTTAGCTTTGATTGTTACTTGACTAGATTCTTGTGTAGTTTTATTGTTGAGTCACTAAGTCGTGTCTGAATCTTCACAACCCATGGACAACAGCACGTCAGGCCCCCCTATCCTCCACCGTCTCCCAGAGTTTGCCCAAATTGATGTTTGTTGCGTTGATGACACACTGTCTAACGCATGCCTGGCTGAGGAATTCTGGGAGTTGAAGTCCACAAGTCATAAAAGGGCCCAGTTGGAAGACCCCTGTGTTGAGTGAATCACTGCAGTTGTTAAGTGGATCTGGCTTCCCCATTGACATTGCTGGCAAGGTCACAAAAGGGGTTAATGTGACTCTGGGACGCTGCGACTGTCATAAATGTGAGTCGGTTGCCAAATGTTTGAATTTTGATCATGTATAACCATGGGGATGCTGCAATGGTAATAAGGGTGAAAAAAAGGGTCATAAGTCACTTTTTTCACCGCTGTTGTAAGCTCGGTCACTAAATGAATGGTTGTAAATCGAGGGCTAGAAGATAAGGACCCAGATGCTTACCAGTTGTGCAGAGAAAACTACACTGCTCTACTACACAACATGTACAGGAACCCTGCCAAAGCATGATTCAGCAAACTCAAGATGGTGGCCATAATGACGCAGCAAACAGAAGGAGCTTTGATTGGCCCATCTTAGTCCCTGATGCGGCCACCATCTTGACTTCTCTGCAGAGAGCCGATGGTCCTGTCCTCTTTCTGCCAGCTCCTCCCCTGGAACTGCATCAGTTTTCTAGATGATGGGAACTGTGGTTGTGTGGTAGAGCCACTAGTTGAAGGTGAGGAGGATGGGGGTCAGGAGACATTTCAGCTCAGAGTCTTTTGGGGGAGGAAACATTTGAGGTCAGACACTCAGGTCCACCTCTGCCGTTTCCCAAAGGGAAGCAGATAGGCTGGTGTGATTCTTGTAACACAGACAATCAGCAATAAAGACACCTACATGGCCCATTTTTGGAGCTGTTCTGTGGGTTGGGTGCTGGTCACAAGTGGCGCTTTGAGCCAAATATTGAGTTTGGCACGGGCTGGTAAGCTGGAGAAGCTCGACAGCTACAGCCCAAACCCACCCATCGGTCAAGCATTTCTGCCACTAATGCGCCATTTCTGGTTAAATCAAAGGAAAGCCATTGGCTCACCAGCGGACACCTGAAAAATGTGAACGTTAAATTAAGGGTGGTAGCAGGAAAGAGAGCCTCGTGGCGGTGCAGAAAAGCAACAATTTAAACGGCTTCAATAGAAGAGAATATTTGTAGCTCAAGGCTGAACTGTGGGGTTCTTGCTGCACTCTCAGCCGAGTGGTTTTCTTGCAGATATGTTATGAACCAACAAGGGGACATCAACAGTGTTAGAAGGAGATTGAGGGGAGGAGGAGGAGGAGGAGGAGGAGGAGGAGGAGAATTGGAGGGTCGTTGGTGCTCTCTGAGCTTGGAGGTTTTTTTGAAGATGTTTCATTAACCAACATTATCAGTCCTGGAAGGGAGGGAGGGAGGGAGAGGAGGAGGAGGAGGAGGAGGAAGAGGAGGAGGAAGAGGAGGAGGAGGAGAATGACTCTGGGGTTCTTGGTGGTCTCTGACCTTGGTTGTTTCCTTGCAGATATTTCATGACCAAACTATGTAACATCATCAGTGCTAGAAGGGAGGGGGTTTTTCAGAAAGGAGGAGGAGGAGGACGAGGAGGAGGAGGAGGAGGAGGACGATGATGACGACGACTGTGGGGTCCTTGGTGCTCTCTAAGCTTGGAGGTTTTCTTGAAGATGTTTCATTAACCAACATTATCAGTCCTGGAAGGGAGGGAGGGAGGGAGGGAGGGAGAGGAGGATGAGGATGAGGAGGAAGAGGAGGATGAGGAGGAGGAGGAGGAGGAGGAGGAGGAGAATGACTCTGGGGTCCTTGGTGGTCTCTGAGCTTGGTTGTTTCCTTGCAGATATTTCATGACCAAACTATGTAACATCATCAGTGCTAGAAGGGAGGGGGGTTTTCAGAAAGAAGAAGAGGAGGAGGAGGAGGATGACGACGACGACTGTGCGGTCCTTGCTGCTCTCTGAAGTTGGTGGTTTTCTTGAAGATGTTTCAATTCCCAACTAGGGAACATTATCCGTCCTTGAAGAGAGGGGTTGTGTGGAGGGGAAGAGGAGGAGGAGGAGGATAACTTTGGGGTCTTTGGTGCACTTTGAGCTTGGTCGTTTTCTTGCAGACATTTGATAACCCAACTAGGGAATATCATCAGAGCTTTGGGTGAGCAGGTGGACACCTGATAGAAGCAACGCACAGCTGGAGGACCAGGCTCTCCCCCAGAAGATACAATGGACCTTTGGAACCCACCAGCCAGGTCTCTTGCAGAAAGTAATGCAATAAAACCAGCAAGGGACGGATACACAGCTGCCTTGCATCGTACAAGTTAGGGCTGAGTGGTCTTCCTTCAGCCATCTTGCAAGCGTGCCTAGCTCTCTTCCGAACTGTTGGCTGAACCCTTTCCAAGGTTGATCTCACAGCCTTCTCCGCTGCTCAGCCTGGGGCCTCTCGTGGTTTCTTTCCCACCAAGTCAGGTGTTGCTGCTCAACAGAACTATCTCAACAAACTCGCTCCAAGGCAACCTGGACGTGTTTTGAGGCTTTAAGGACGTGTCCGTTTGGGCCCTTGCAGATGTCCTAGGCAAGCAAAGGCCATGCTGGCTGGGAATTATGGGAGAGGAAGTCCAACACATCTGGGGAACGTCGAAGGAGGCTGTTTTTCTTCCAAAATGTCATCACTTGTCAACAAAGCTCCTTGGGCTGCTGGGTATTAATCCAAGTATTAATGGCCAATAATTACTTCAATTGTTGGAACGATTCTGAGAAGCGGAACGAAATGGTCTGGATTTGCTCAAGTGCTTGAAACGCCCCCCGTTTCTTGCTTGGGGTTTCGGCCTTGGGAGGGTGCCTCAAGCTCTTTCTTTGGCTCTGAGTTCAGGACAGAAACCAAAGCTGGAGGAACCCTCCCCTGGGGGAGAGAGGCACGTCAGAAAGGACACCATCCCAGCGGGCAGGTTTCGCACTGCCATAGAAGTCAAAATGGATGCCCCCAAAGATGCGATTCCCAAAAGGCAACTGGACTTTCTTGGGGTTTTTCCCCCCCCCCTTGAAAACGTTTCGCTTTTCATCCAAGAAGCTTCTTCAGTTCAGAATGGAAGAGCTTCTTGGATGAGAGGAGAAATGTCTTCAAGGAAAAACAAAGTCCAGTTGCCTCTCGAAAAAAAAACACCTTTGGCAACCACGACCTGGATGACTGAGAATCTCCACGGACATTTAGCTATGCACCTTCGAATGGTGCAGGAGGATGAACGGATTTCCAGAAAACACTGCAGACTACAGGAACCATTTGCGCTTGAGATGCAGACAGCACAGACTCATCCCCAAACAGCCTTCCACCTGTCTTCAACAGCGAAGGGACCCAGGGCAGAAAAACATCCTGCAGCCAAGAAGGCTCCACACCCATTTGCACCACTCAGGTGATCCTGAGGACACAGGTAAGCCTCCAAGTGACTCTCTAAAAGAATGCAAATGACCAGTGGTCTGCAAGGAGTATAAATCTTTCCATTCCCCACCATCCGGTCAGAGCTGAAGAATCTTAATAATAATAATAATAATAATAATAATAATAATAATAATAATAATAATAATAATAACAACAACAACAATAACAACAACAACAATAATAATAACAATAATAACAATAATAACAATAATAACAATAATAATAATAATAATAATAATAATAATAATAATAATAATAATAATAATAATAATAATAATAATAATAAAGTTGGAAGGGACCTTGGAGGTCAACGAGTCCAACCCCCTGCTCAGGCAGGAAACCCTATACTATTTCGGACAAATGGCTGTCCAGTCTCTTCTTAAAAACTTCCAGTGTTGGAGCATTCACTGCTTCTGGAGGCAGGTTGTTCCACTGGTTAATTGTTCTAATTGTCAAGAAGTTTCTCCTTAGTTCTAGGTTGCTTCTCTTCTTGGTTAGTTTCCATCCATTGGTTCTTGTCCTGCCTTCTTCTGGTGCTTTGGAGAATAGCTTGACTCCCTCTTCTTTGTGGCAGCCCCTGAGATACTGGAACACTGCTATCATGTCCCCCCTCGTCCTTCTCTTCATTAAACTAGACATACCCAATTCCAGCAGCTGTTCCTTATATATTTTAGCGTCCAGTCCCCTCATCATCTTTGTTGCTCTTCTCTGCACTTTTTCTAGAGTCTCAACATCTTTTTTACACCGTGGTGACCAAAACTGGATGCAGTATTCCAAGTGTGGCCTTACCAAGGCCTTGTAAAGTGGTATTAACACTTCACGTGATCTTGATTCTATCCCTCTGTTAATGCAGCCTAGCAGTGGCTTTTTTGGCAGCTGCAGCACACAGCTGGCTCATATCTAAGTGATTGTCCATTAGGACTCCGAGATCTTCTTGGATGAGAAGCGAAACGTCTTCAAAGAAAGTCCAGTTGCCTCTCAAAAAAAAGCACCATTGACTTTTCTTGTTGGAAGCCAGCTGGGCAGGTTACAAATGGTGATCACATGATCCCAGGACACTGCAACAGTCATAGGTACATGCCAGTTGCCAAGCATCTGACTTTTAGTCATATAAGCACTGGGATGCTGCAATAGTCGTTAAGTGTGAAAAAAGTATAATTTTGATCCTTTGGCCAAAAGGCTCCACTGAAATTCTAACACCAAGATGTTCAATATGGATTTTAATTGATGCTTTCCATTTCAGCCTTTGATTCAGATTTTTCCTCCCGCAGGACAACTGCAAAAATCTTGTAAGACTGGCACTTCTTAAGGGGCACGGATTTTCCAATTTATTTAGCTATATTCATAAATCTCATTTTATTCAAAGGTATCTAAACCAACCTCAAATGCAATTCATAGAATCAAAATAGCAATATAGAGGCAGCATTGGGCAACGGTATCTGAAAATCAAAACTGGCAAGTTGATTGCAAATTCTGGAATTCAAACCCACTTTTGCACCTGCAGGTTCTTTATTTTTGAGAAAGAGTTTAAAAAACAAAAACAAATTGGAACTATTGGATTGATGCTGTTAAGGTACTTAAGGGTTTTGGGGTTTTTTGCTGTTCTGCTTTGAATGGTTGGCTCTTTAACTTGGAATTTTGGATGAGGAAGGAAGGAAAGAAGGAAGGAAGGAGATGGGAAGGAAGAAGAAGATGCAAGGGAGGGAGGAAATAAGGTGGGAGGGAGAATGAAGGAAGGGATGTTTTTAAGAAGAGACAGGACAGCTACAGTACTTCTCTGAAATGGTATAGAGCAGTGATGGCGAACCTTTTAGAGACCGAGTGCCCAAACTGCAAACCAAAACCCACTTATGTATGGTCAGGTGCCAGGTGGGTGTGGCACTTTGGCTGGGTGTGGCCCATTGGGTGGGCATGGCTGCGGAGGTAATGGCAGATTGGGTGGGACTAAAAAGTTCAATCAATCAATTTCAACTTTGCGAGGTCTTTTTTTTCCCGCGAGAAGTTGAAATTGGTTGATTGATTGAACCTTTTTTTTTGGCACACGGCAGTGGAGGCCTAAAGTGAAAAGGTTTTATAAAACCCACCTGAAGGTCTAGGACTGGGGCGACGGCACATGTGCCCACAGAGAGGGCTCTGCGTGCCACCTGTGGCACGCGTGCCATAGGTTTGCCACCACGGTTCTAGGGGGTTGAACTAGAAGACCTCCAAGGTCCCTTCCAACTCTGTTATTCTGTTAAAGCGGAGTCTCTCAATGACCTTGTTGAGTTTCTTGGGTGAACACACAGATAAGGGATTTCTGCCTGTTGCTTAAGAGCTCCTTCAAGTCAGAGGCCTTCTGCAAGAGCGCTGATAATTAACTGAACACCAGAAGCGTCAATTGATTAGCATATGCAAAGTAAGTGCCCTCCCACTTCACGGGGGATGCACAGACCGTGCCGGTAACTTGGCCAACCCTGGATGACCTTGGCAAGTGCCACAGAAGGGGAACACATGACAAGGGGAACCAAGGGTGGGACTGGGAAGCTGGAAAGAACGGGGAGAAGACCGTAAGCCTTCCAAAAGCTCATCTAGACTGAACGCCCACTCAGAAAATTTGGCAGATTAGCAGCCCGCGTTTCTTTCGAAGCAACCAAGGATTGTAATTCCAATAGCCAGATGCCTTTTTGAAGCATCCTGATGAGGCCGGACCTCAAGGTTAAAGATCCCCTTAGGCCAGGGGTGTCAAACTCAATTTCACTGAGGGCCGCATCAGCATTGCGGTTGCCCTGGGGGGGTGGTGGCCAGAGTGAGTGCAGCCTACTGGGTGGGCGTGGATGGAGTGGGTGTGGCCTACTGGGTGGGTGTGGCCAGTTCTACATCATTCGCATCAAGGGTGCCTATGGGGGCCTGGGCAGGAGTGGGACAGATCTGAGGGTCTTTGGCAAAAGGGGGGTGGGACCGGGGCAAGTGCCAAGGCATGGTCCACCGGGGCAAGTGCCAAGATGGCCACCACAAAATTGTACATTGGCTCCCAGCTGGCCTGGGCCAGGGCCAAAGCAGCTGGGGCCGTTCCCTGACTGTTTCCAGGATGGCTTCGCGGGCCACATGAAACCACTTCACGGGCCGCATCCGGCCCCCGGGCCTTGTGTTTGACATGTCTGCCTTAGGCACTGGGAGGTGATTCACCTTAAATGTGCAAGGGAGGGCAAGCAATGAGCCAGACTGCATGACCCACTGAGCTGGCAGGATAATATAAGCACTGGAAGATGCCCATGTCACAGGTGGTCACAGCTGCCCAGCTGGCTCAGTGCTCCTGAATAAGGTGTGAATGCTGCTAGAGACTCAACCATGAGGAAGAGGAGGAAGAGGAGGAAGAAAACGAAGAGGAAGAAAAAGAGGAAGAGGAGGAGGAAATGAAAAAGGAAGAAAGAGAAAGAGGAGGAGGAGGAAGAGGAAGGGGAGGAGGAGGAGGAGGAAGAGGAGGAGGAGGAAGAACAGGAAGAGGAAGGCAAAGAGGAGAAAGAGGAAGAAGAGGAGGAGGAGGAGGAGGAGAAAAAAAGGGAAGGGGAAGGAGGTGATCAGATCAGAGAGAGACACATGAGCTAATGTCTGCCAGGCAACTTCAGCCCTCTTCAGAATCAAAATCAAATCAAATCAAAAAGACTCCGGATGAAACTTAACAGCTATATTATATGTCCTTCTGAATTTCTCTTGGAGAAAAGTTACAACTGCCATGGAAAACCAACACTGATGGCCTCTTCTCATGTGCCGAGAAGACCCCCACGGGATTTTTTTTTCAGCCTAAACAGAGCTCAAAGATAACACAGAATTAGAGAATTATGGAACCGGGAGGAGCCATTTTGAAGTCAGGCCTTAACTCTCTTGGAACAACGTCATGCCAGCTTGGCCAATGCAATGAAGGCCAAGGTTCAGCTAGAACTATATTTGCAATCTTGGCACCTTTCAGAGGGGTGGGTTTCAACTCCCAGAATTCCCCAGCCAGCTTTGCTGGCTGGGGAATTCTGGGAATTGAAGTCCACCCCTCTTAAAGGTATCAAGGTTGAGAGACACCAGACCTGCAAACATTGGGGGGAGGGGGAGATCCCAGCAGGAAGAGTTCTGGGAATTAAAGTCCACCCCTCTTAAAGGTATCAAGGTTGAGAGACACAAGACCTTCAAACTGTATCCAGTTTTGGTCACCACGATGTAAAAAAGATGTTGAGACTCTAGAAAGAGTACAGAGAAAAGCAACAAAGATGATTAGGGGACTGGAGGCTAAAACATATAAGGAACAGTTGCTGGAATTGGGTATGTCTAGTTTAATGAAGAGAAGGACGAGGGGGGGACACGATAGCAGTGTTCCAGTATCTCAGGAGCTGCCCCAAAGAAGAGGGAGTCAAGCTATTTTCCAAGACGCCTGAAGACAGAACAAGAAGCAACGGATGGAAACTAACCAAGGAGAGAAGCAACCTAGAACTAAGGAGAAACTTCCTGATGGTTAGAACAATTAACCAGTGGAACAACCTGCCTCCAGAAGCGATGAATGCTCCAACACTGGAAGTTTTTAAGAAGAGACTGGACAGCCATTTGTCCGAAATGGTATAGGGTTTCCTACCTGAGCAGGGGGTTGGACTAGATGACCTCCAAGGTCCCTTCCAACTTTATCATCATTATTATTATTGGGGGAGAGGAGGGGAAGATCCCAGCAGGAAGAGTTCTGGGAGTCGAAGTCCACACATGCTGTCTGGGGAATTCTGGGAGTTGAAGTCCATCCATCTTCAAGTTCCCAAGGTTGAGAAACTCTGGTCTCGACGCCTAACTCATTTGTTTCCCTTCTTAGACTTATACTAAGACGCATGAACAACCACGACATATTACACTAAGAGCCCACTCTGCCACTCTCTTTCCCTTTAAAAGAGAAAAAAAGGCAAGTCAAGAACACGGCGTGACTTTAAAAAGCAATAAAATACTGCGGTTTATTAACTTAATAAGCTTTGCTGAAAGGCGCATCTAAATACGGGTGGCATATAAGGGGAAGATCCCTCCTCCTTTCCCCAGGCACAAACTTTTAATGTAGGAGCTGCCAAGATACAGATAGTCCTAGCCATGCCTTGCCTCAAACCTTTTAAATTGGGATTAAAGGCACGTTGGGCGTATCCCTTACGTTCTCACTCTACTATAACTGAAGCACTGAAGTGGTGTCTCTGGCTGTAATCTTGCACACAGATCAGGGAGCAAGCTCTCTTGGGAATCATAGCATCCTAGAGCTGGAAGGGACCTTGGAGGTCTTCTAGTCCAACCCCTGCCCAAGGAAGGAGTCCTTATACCAGGGGTAGGCAACCTTGGCTCTTTTATGACTCGTGGACTTCAACTCCCAGAATTCCTGAGCCAGCCAGGCTGAGGGGAAAGTGCGAGGTTTCCAAGCTGAGCCATGCTGATTCAGGAATTCTGGGAGTTGAAGTCCACGAGTCATAAAAGAGCCAAGGTTGCCTATCTCTGACTTAGATATTAAATAGAAGTGAGGAGGGCCCTGAAAAGGGGCTGTGCACTAGGCCTCTCCCCCCTCAACTGTAAGCTGCCCAGAGTCATCAAGGCGATGAGACAGGCATCATCTAAATATAACAAATAAACTGGGACCAGCCCCAGAGGAAGGAGGAGACCCAGCGTAGCACTGTGTCCTCCGCTTCCAGTCCCCCCAGACCAGGAGTAGGCAACCTTGGCTCTTTTATGACTCGTGGACTTCAACTCCCAGAATTCCTGAGCCAGCCATGCTGAGGGGAAAGGGAGAGTTTCCAAGCTGAGCCATGCTGGCTCAGGAATTCTGGGAGTTGAAGTCCACAAGTCATAAAAGAGCCAAGGTTGCCTACCCCTGGTTTATACACTGATGACTTGCCCTGTCAGCATTGGTGGGAGTATTTTCTTTTAGGTGGTTCCTTGATGAAGCTGTTGCTTACTCCCTAGAGCAGGGGTAGGCAAACCTTGGCTCTTTTATGACTCGTGGACTTCAACTCCCAGAATTCCTGAGCCAGCCATGCTGAGGGGAAAGGGAGAGGTTTCCAAGCTGAGCCATGTTGGCTCAGGAATTCTGGGAGTTGAAGTCCACGAGTCATAAAAGAGCCAAGGTTGCCTATCCCTGCCTTATACCATCCTGGACAAATGGTTGTTCAGTCTTTTCTCGAAAACCTCCAGTGATAGAGTACCCACAACTCTGGGAAGCAAGTCTAAAATCTACTTTAATGAAAAGAAGGACTAGGTGGGACATAATAGCAGTATTACAGTATTTGAGAGGCTGCCACAGAGAAGAGGGGGGTCAAGCTATTCTCCAAAGCAGCTGAAGGCAGGACAAGAAGCAACGGATGGAAACTAATCAAGGAGAGAAGCAACCTAGAACTAAGGAGAAACTTCCTAACATCCTGGACAAACGCTTGTCAACCTTTCCTTGATAACTTCTAATGATGGAGCTAGCACCCACAACTCTGGAAGGCAAGCTGTCCTGCGATTGATCGTTCTTACAGTCAAGAAATGCCTCTTTATTTCCAGGGTGGATCTCCCTGTGAGGAGCTCCGTCCATTGCTTCTTGCCCGGCTCTCAGCTGCTTTAGAGAACAAATTGACCTCCCCTCCTTTGTGGCAGCCCTTCAAGCCTTGGGTGATGCCAGGTTGAATTTCTCTCTGAAAATAAGAAACCGACCAACCGTGGGTAATTTGCAGGACATGTCTGGATGCCTTGTATCTGCTAGTCGGCGTGCTCTGGCACCCAAGACACAAGGCAGAACTGGGTTGCCGTCTGGAGGGAAAGCAATTACCTCGTCTCTCTGTGCTGGAGAGGACCTTTTGAAAGCCAGCATGGAGGATGGAGAGGCTGCGTCGGGCAGGGTTTCAAAGGCCTCCAAGCCCACCATGTGCACGGAGCTTAATAGTTGCATTAGCTGATTGTTGGCAAGCGGCCATCGCGCTCTCCAAATAGACTGTGGGGATAAAAGGGAGCATTTCCCCTGCACGGTGGGCGAAGGCCTGACAACAACAGCTGATCTGCAAATGCTATTAAAAAAAACAACTCCAGATCGTCTGGCTGCTTCGGAGTCTCTTTCCGAGTCTAAGAATGACGAATGCCCATTCCCAACACGGAGCTCTGGAAAACCACTTTCCGGTTCTGAAGGTTGAAGAAGTCAAAGGAAGCCTGTTTCTTTAGCAGGCAGGAGAGGCGGTGCCAAGGCTGCTAATCGGCAGATGGGCTGGAAGGACTTGGTGTTCTCCAAGAAGGCTACCAGAGAAAAAATGGATACGGCAACTTCCTTCCTTCCTTCCCTCCCTCTCTCATTCCCATCTTCTTCCTTCCTTCCCTCCCTCTCTCATTCCCATCTCCTTCCTTCTCCCTCCCTCATTCCCATCTCCTTCCTTCCTTCCTTTTCTTCCTTCCCTCCCTTCCTCCCTCATTCCCATCTCCTTCTTTCCTTCCTTCCTTCCTTCCCTCCCTCCCTCTCTCATTCCCATCTCCTTCCTTCTCCCTCCCTCATTCCCATCTCCTTCCTTCCTTCCTTCCTTCCTTCCTTCCTTCCTTCCTTCCTTCCTTCCTTCCTTCCTTCCTTCCTTCCTCTCCTCTCCTCTCCTCTCCCGTCCCCTCCCCTCCCTGACAGGACAAATAATTGCCACTTCTTGCCAGACAGAAGACCAGGTAACACCTACCCTGGGAGGGTCCTTTTCTCTTCCATCTTTCTGCAGCCTCTTTCCCCCCATACCCCAATGGCCATCCTTTCCAGAACCGTGCAACCTCCTCAAGACCTCCAGAACCCAATCTAGACCTGGGGTGATCAGGAGACAAGCAGTGACAGGCTCAACCACTCTTCACCTGAAGAGCAAAGGCTGCTGGGTAGGCTGAGAACGCCAACTATTCCCAGAAAAGGGACTCTGCCAACCTAAAAAAATGCCAACTCTCAAACGCCAACAATTTGATCCTGGCTTGTTCTGCATCTGGTAGCCCTGAGAGAGGAGTGGGTTGAGTTGCACTTGGTTCTTTTTACAGTCAGAACTTCAGAGTACGGACAACTCCCACATTTTTTTTTCATAAGCAGGAATGAAAGAACTCAGAAAACCAAAGCTGACCTTAGTCCCCCTGCCACTGAGATAAACAAAAAACTGGATTCCTTTCTTAAAATAAAGCAGAAGAGATGCTCCATCACTGGAAGTTTTTAAGAAGAGACTAGACAGTCACTTGTCTGAAATGGTATAGGTTCTCCTGTTTGAGCAGGGGGCTGGACTAGATCAGGGCTTTTCAACCTTTTCACCCATTGTACCACTTTTAGGATATGGCAACATCCGAGTACCACCAGTCGCCTAGCAAGGTGTCAAAAACTTGATGACCAAAAAAAAGGAAAAAAGTGATGAAGTACAGGTGGTCCTCGACTTACAACAGTTCGCTTAGTGACTGTTCGAAGTTACAATGGCACTGAAAAAAGTGCCCCCCAAGCCACAGCCAAGCAAGACACCTGCCTGCCCACCCAGCGGCACTCTTCCTCCTGTCCGAGGTTTTCATTGTTGTGAGCATTTCTGTTGTGTATTGGCAGCGGGGGTGGGGTGGGGGGTGTTTGGTTTTTATTCCCCCCCCGTCTGCTGGGTGGTTGCAGCAAGTTTTGGTCACTTCACATGACCCTGGGACACTGTGACCGTCATAAATATGAATCAGTTGCCAAGCATCTGAATGTAAATCACAAGACCCTGGAGATGCTGCAACATTCCAGCTGATCAGCGCTTCTTCTGGGCTCAGCAGGAGTGCCAGGATCAGCACCGAGCTCCAGCTGGAGCCTGGCGCTGATCCTGGCGCTTCCACTGAGCCCTGACAGTCCCGAAGAAGCGCTGATCCTGGCGCTTCCGCTGAGCCCTGACAGCCCTGCAGCTCCAGCCGTCTCTCGCTCAGGCTTGTGCAGTGCTGCCACCGGTTCAGCTCATTCCCCTCCCCCACTACCACTTTTCTAGGATGGTTGCGTACCACCTGCCAGGTGCCAATGTACCACAGGTGGTACCCATACCACTGGTTGAAAAGCCTTGGACTAGAAGACCTCCAAGGTCTATTCTATTCTATTCTGTTCTGTTCTGTTCTGTTCTGTTCTGTTCTGCTCTGCTCTGCTCTGCTCTGCTCTGCTCTACTCTATTCTAACCTGGAATCTCTTCTGAATTCTCAAGCACATGGAGGGAGCTCTCCACCTCTCAAGAAGATTTCACACCTTGAGACGCACACTCTGAGTACTTTCGCAGCTGGTGACTCTGCAAATAGCCAGCCCTCCTCCCTCCGTGCTGAGCCTTCCTCCCGTGTCAACTCTCAATGTGCACAGAAAAGCAGCAGGCACCTTCGCCAACCTTAGTGAGGCTGCAGGAGGCCACGAGGCCAGCTGGCTGCAGCTTATGAGGCCACCTCACTTTCCGCTGAAAGAGCCTGAGAACAGTTCCTGAATCTAGAAGTGCCCATTCCTGTGTCTTGCTGCCAAAAGACACTGCCTTGAACACCGGCGGTGAAGACCAGACAAGCTGCCAAAGATCTGACAGCAGGAGAACAGAAATAATAGCTTGAGCAAGCATGAAAAATGACCTGACTTACAGAATTATAGAATACCAGAGTTGGAAGGGACCTTGCAGGTCTTCTGGTCCAAACAGAACTAGAAGACTCCTCAAGCAGGAGACCTTACCCTATTCCAGACAAATGGCTGTTCAGTCTCTTCTGGAAAGCCTCCAGAGTTGGAGCACCCACAATTTCTGAAGGCAACTTCTGTTCCCCTGGTTAATTGTTCTCACGGTCAGGAAATTCCTCCTTAGTTCTAGGTTGCTTCTCTCCTTGATCAGTTTCCATCCATTACTTCTTGTCCTGCCTTCAGGTGCTTTGGAGAAGAGCTTGACCCCTCTCTTCTCTCCGACAGGCCCTCAAATATTGGAAGAGTGCCACCATGTCCCCCCTCGTTCTTCTCTTCATTAAAGTAGACATACCCAATTCCAGCAGCCGTTCCTTATATGCTTTGGCCTCCAGTCCCCTAATCATCTTTGTTGCTCTTCTCTGTACTCTTTCTAGAGTCTCAACATCTTTTTTACATCGTGGTGACCAGAACAGAATAGAATAGAATTAGCACTTAGACTTATATACCACTTCACAGTGCTTTATAGCTTCTCTCTAAGCAGTTTAAAGAGTCAGCATCTGGCCCCCAACAAACTAGACATACCCAATTCCAGCAGCCTTTCCTTATATGCTTTGGTCTCCAGCCCTCTAATCATCTTTGTTGCTCTTCTCTACAATCTTTCTAGAGTCTCAACATTGTTTTTATACTGCAGGGACCAAAACTGGATGTGATATTCCAAGTGTGGTCTTACTAAGGCATCATAAAGCAGTACTAACACTGTTTTGACCCATTTTTGTGGGGCGTCCAAGGACAGAAAAAAAAAAAGTCCGGGAGACATCCTGACCTCCTTTTTCATCTGAAACTTTTTCATCTGATCTGAAAAAACGTCTCTCCCTTTCCACCTTCCCACCCACCCCAATGCCTGCAGCCCCTGCAAGAGTCACATGAAAACAAAGAGAAATACACACTGTAATAAGAGCCACGGAGGCTCTACTGGGAGAGAGGAGATGTGGGGAGTTTTGGCTGAACATCCGCTTCTTCGCACGTTGGAATTTGATTGGGGTCTGGATCTTCCTCCCCATAGATTGCAAATTCAGCTTTTGGAACACAATTGTTCTGGCTGCCTTATAAGCCAGGAGGGCCTGAGGACATGGGAAGTGAGAGTTGACACGGGTTATTTGCATGAAGACCATCCTAGACATTAAAGCCTGGGGTCTGGGGAGCTCTGCTCTCTGGGTTGGTGGGGGTCCATCACATCTGTGACCACAACACCCTAGTCAGCTCCAGCATCCTCCAGAGATCTGTGACTGAGATAGCATCTCTGAAGCTGGGCCCTCTTAATAGTAGTAGTAGTAGTAGTAGTAGTAGTAGTAGTAGTAGTAGTAGTAATAGTAATATAAATACAAATATAAATACAAATGCATATAAAATCAAAATTGAGAAGACAGCAACAGACAGTAAGTGCTGCCTATGCAAAGAAGCTGAAGAAACAGTGGACCACCTGGTAAGCTGCTGCAAGAAGATCGCACAGACTGACTACAAGCAGCGGCATGACAAAGTAGCAACAATGGCGCATTGGAAGATCTGCAAGAAATATCATTTGCCTGTAAGCAAAAACTGGTGGGATCATAAAATAGAGAAAGTCATAGAAAATGATAAAGTTAAACTGCTCTGGGACTTCAGAATTCAAATAGACAAGCACCTGCCACATAACACCCCAGACGTAACAATTGTCGATAAGAAAGACAAAAAAGTCTGGATAGTGAATGTGGCAGTGCCTGGAGACAGCAGAATAGACGAGAAAGAACTGGAGAAGATAACAAAATACAAAGACCTACAAATAGAAATAGAAAGACTGTGGCAAAGGCAAGCAAGGGTAGTACCAATAGTAATAGGCGCCTTGGGTGCAATCCCAAAACAACGGGAGCACCACTTGAACACCATTGGCATTGACAAATTCGCCATTAGTCAATTGCAAAAGGCGGCCTTACTAGGAACTGCTTCCATCCTGCGACGATATCTGTAATACCATAAAACATCCACATCTGCCTATCCCAGGTCCTGGGAAAGGACTCGATAGGTAGACAAAATGCCAAATCCAGTCTGAACATCTGGTTGACTGTGCGATGATCAATAATAATAATAATAATAATAATAATAATAATAATAATAATAATAATAATAATAATAATAATGATGATGATGATGATGATGATGATGATGATGATGATGATGATGTTGGAAGGGACCTTGGAGGTCATCTAGTCCAACCCCCTTCTCAGGCAGGAAACCCTATACCATTTTGGACAAATGGCTGTCTCTTCATAAAAACTTCCAGTTCTGGAGCATTCACAGCTTCTGGAGGCAAGCTCTTCCACTGGTTAATTGTTCTCACTGTCAGGAAATTTATTCTTAGTTCTAGGTTGCTTCTCTATTTGGTTAGTTTCCATCTGTTGCTTCTTGTCCTGCCTTCAGGCGCTTTGGGGAACAGCTTGACTCCCTCTTCTTTGTGGCAGCCCCTGAGATATTGGAACACTGCTATCATATCCCCCATCGTCCTTCTCTTCATTAAACTAGACATACCCAATTCCAGCAACCGTTCTTTATATGTTTTAGCCTCCAGTCCCCTGATCATCTTTGTTGCTCTTCTCTTACTCTTTCTAGAGCAGGGGTCTTCAAACTTGGCCCTTTTATGACTTGTGGCCTTCAACTACCAGAATTCCTCAACCAGGCACGCTGGCTGAGGAATTCTGGGAGTTGAAGTCCAGAAGCCATAAAAGGGCCAAGTTTGAAGACCCCTGTTCTACAGTCTCAACATCTTTTTTACCATTCTAGAAACAATGTCAGGATGATGGAGGGCACCTGGTTTGGGAAGGCTGCACTTCCAGGTATTTGCTGACATGGACAAAGTTGAGAAAAAACTTGGTGTGAAATCAGTGTGGGATTCAAATATGTGAACAACCGGTTCTCTGTGTGGATGCCACTTCCAGAAGTCCATTCTGGGTCTGGGCAACAAAAAATTAGCGACCGGTTCTGCGAAACTGGTGCGAACTGGCTGAATCCACCACTATGAGAACTGTCCTGATCTCTGCTCCTAAAGCTATTGTCTGGATCAAAAGACTGCAGTTGCTTAGCTTTCACACATCTCTGAACACGACAATACTCAAACATCTGCTTTGACATGCACGTTCTGCAAATTCAAAAGCTTTATGGCTGTTTCTTTCTCCCTTCAAGGAAAGCGAATCTGACAGAGTGAACAAGAATAGAGACGGGTGGGGGGTTGACAGGGTGATTTTGAACATAGAACATAGAATAACAGGGTTGGAAGGGACCTTGGAGGTCTTCTAGTCCAAGTCCCTGCTCAGGCAGGAGACGCTGTACCATTTCGGACAAATGGCTGTCCAGTCTCTTCTTGAAAACCTCACTCACAATCTCTGGAGGCAGGTTGTTCCACTGGTTCATTGTTCTAACTGTCAGGAAGTTTCTCCTTAGTTCCAGGTTGCTTCTCTCCTTGATTAGTTTCCATCCGTTGCTTCTTGTCCTGCCTTCAGGCGCTTTGGAAAATAGCTTGACTCCCTCTTCTTTGTGGCAGCCCCCTAGATCAGTGGTGGCGAACCTATGGCACGGGTGCCAGAGATGGCACTCAGAGCCCTCTCTGTGGGCACACGTGCTATTGCCCCAGCCTCGCCTCCCCCCGCGACCCAGTCACCAGCAGCCCCCCTGGAGGAGAGTCGCCCCCGAGCGTGGCCCACGTGGAGCAGCGCAGCCAAGGACATGGCAGCCAGGCAGCGTAGACAAGACTCTGCCCTCATGCCCCATCATGCAGTTGATGCTGTGGGGCATGGGCAGAGGCCGTGGCCACCATGGCGCTGTTGGGCTGCCTGAGCGATCTGCAGTGGGCCCTGGAGGCGGTGAGTGACCTTGCAGGCAGGTGGGGTGAGGGCGGGGCAGGTGGTGGAGCGGGGGCAGGGCCAGTTTTTGGGCACTCGGTCTCTAAAAGGTTCGTCACCACTGCCCTAGATATTGGGACACTGCTATCATGTCACCCCTAGTCCTTCTTTTCATTAAACTAGACATACCCAAATCTTGCAACTGTTCTTCCTATGTTTTAGCCTCCAGTCTCCCAAATCATCCTTGTTGCTCTTCTCTGTCCTCTTTCTGCAGTCTCAACATCTTTTTTATATTGTGATGACCGAAACTGGATGCAGTATTCCAAGTGTGGTCTCACCAAGGCATTATAAAGCGGTATTAACACTTCTCGTTGTCTTGAGGCTATCCCTCTGTTAATGCAGCTTAGGACTGCACTGATCCAGGACCAAACTTGGCAACCGCCATCATAGCCATGAAAACATTGGCTGTTTTACTTGAAGCCATACTCCTGAGCAAGTAAGTTAAAAAGAGGGGCTATGTTGTCCTTTCTAAAAGAGAAGGGATTTTTATAAAGCTGCTTTGTTGACCGATGCAGCGTGCTTATTTTAAACGTGTCCAGTTTTGTGAAACACCAAGTTTCTGAAAGATTCTTTCACCGCGGAATGATTTAAAAACAAACTAAGCAGCTGTGATTTTTATGCAGCCAGAGTCCACAAGAAATAATATTTGCAACCGGTACAATGGCCACTGACATTTCCTCCACTCTAAAAGGGGATGAAACCATCCCATAATTTTACCTCTTTTGTGTAATAGGCTGGGAGAATAGCCTTCAGGAACAGGAGTAAGAGCCACAGACGAGAGTCAAAACAATGAAATAAGAGTCCACAGAAGGAATGGAATTTGAGGAACGGTCTCAGAGACCCTCCCTAGTGGTCTTCTAGGTAAGGGGGGGCACTTTCTGGCTGGCAAAAAAACTCTGTTCCTGCAACCTTATATTAAAAGTTGTTTTAGTATTTGCAAATTTTACTTTCCTAGTTCAGGGTTTACCTTGAAGGGCTGACAATTTGCAAAATTCTGTTTCTTTGTTAAGAACGGCCAGCATTGGTTAGCAGTTGCCTCTTGCTGTGACACATACACACACACACAGAGAGACAGAGAGACAAACCAAATATGCATGAAAATACAGAGATAACCCCAGTTCCCCCAATTCAGAAGCCATGGCATTTGAGGGCAGGACAAGAAGCAACTGATGGAAGTGAGAACAACTAGGTTTTCTAAGAAGAAATTGGACAGCCATTTGTCCAGAATGGATAGGGTCTCCTACTTGAGCAGGGGGTTGGACTAGAAGACCTCCAAGATCCCTTCCAATTCTGTTATTGTCTTAAGCAGTGGAATAGCTTGCCTGCAGAACTTTTGGGTGCTCCATCACTGGAGGCTTTTAAGAAAAGATTGAACGGCCACTTCTTTGGAATGGTATAGGGCAGTGATGGCGAACCTTTTAGAAACCGAATGCCCAAACTGCAACCCAAAACCCACTTATGCATCATCGAGTGCCGGGTGGGTGTGGCCAATTGGGTGGGAGTGGCCCATTGGGTGGGCATGGCCAATCGGGTGGGTGTGGCTGCAGTGGTAATGACAGACTGCGTGGGACTAAAAAGTTCAATCAATCAATTCCAACTTTGCAAGATCTTTTTTCCCCTGGGAGAAGTTGAAATTGACTGATTGAACTTTTTTTTTTTTTGCACATGTCGGCGAAGACCTAAAGCGAAAAGGTTTTATAAAACCCAGCTGAAGGCCTAGGACAGGGTTGATGGTGCGCGTGCCCACAGAGGGGGCTCTGAGTGCCGCCTCTGGCACCCGTGCCATAGGTTCGCCAACACTGGTATAGGGTTTCCTGCCTGAGCAAGGGGTTGGACTAGAAGACCTCCAAGGTCCCTTCCAACTCTGTTATTCTATTAACTAATCAGTGGAACGGCTTGCCTCCAGAAGTTGTTGGGTGTTCCATCACTGCACGTTTTTCAAAAACAGACTGGGTAACGATTTGACCTGGATGGAATAAAGTCTCCTGCCTTGAACAGGAAGTTGGATTAGAAGACCTCTCTAAGTCTCTTTCGGTCCTAGGATTGTATGATTCCAGGATTCCACAGCTCCTGATTTTTGCTGGGTCCATTTTCTGTCCTTTGCGCTTTCCAAGCCCTTTTTGCCCCCAAGGAAGATGGGGAGGGGGGGAGGGGGTAAAGACTCTTCTCCCCCCCCCCCAGGTTCTTTATGCTAAATGCTCTTGTAGCCTTGCAGGCTCCCAAACCAGGGAGCCCCACTCCTGCACTGGGGCCACAAGCTCCTGGCCCAGCACTTAATAATAATAATAATGATAAAGTTGGAAGGCACCTTGGAGGTCATCTAGTCCAACCCCCTGCTCAGGCAGGAAACCCTATACCAGTGGTTCTCAACCCGTGGGTCGGGACCCCATTTGGGGTCGATTGACCATTTCACGGGGGTCGCCAAGCAAGGCTGTCCGCCATTTTTTTTGTCCGCCAATTTTTTCCCCTTTTCCGGCAGGTGCCTTACCTCCCTTGGACTGGGCCAGCTGGTGGTCGGCCTGCTCCGTCTCTGCCGCTTGCCAGCTACGCCTCGGCTGGCGCAGGGGGCAGAACCATGCATGCGTGGCGCTCCCGGGCAGGGAAAGTCCTCGACTTACAACCGGTTGGGTAGTCCTCGACTTACGACCGGTTTAGTCCTCGACTTACGACCGGTTTAGTCTTCGACTTACGACCAGTTGGGGTCGCGGCATTAAAAAGGTTGAGAACCACTGCCCTATACCATTTCGGACAAATGGCTGTCCAGTCTCTTCTTAAAAACATCCAGTGTTGGAGCATTCACCGCTTCTGGAGGCAGGTTGTTCCACTGGTTAATTGTTCTAACTTGTCAGGAAGTTTCTCCTTAGGTCTAGGTTGCTTCTCTCCTTGATCAGTTTCCATCCGTTGCTTCTTGTCCTGCCTTCAGGCGCTTTGGAGAATAGCTTGACTCCCTCTTCTTTGGGGCAGCCCCTGAGATACTGGAACACTGCTATCATGTCCCCCCTCGTCCTTCTCTTCGTTAAAAGTCTGTCTTGCCACCTGCCCGAGTGACCGTCCCTCGGGGGGAGTGACCGTCCCTCTGGCTGTAATCTGCAGCCCCCTGGCGAGCAAAGGCAAGGCGGTTTCAATTTATCACCGCCCCCCCCAACCCAGCCGGATTCCCGCCCCCCCCTCCCCAGCGACCCAAAGAGAGGTCAGCTAGGTGGGAGGGGGGGGCTTGGGGTTTTCCTTCCCTTTCCTTCTTCTTCTTTTTTTTGATCTGCAATGAGTTATAAACTTTTGAAGATTTCAGGGCCCCTTGCCCCTTTCCCCCCCCCTTCCTTTCCTTTCCTTTCCTGCCTCACTTCAGAATTTGACAGGACCATTAGAAACCGAATTCCCTGTGGCTCGCCCCTTTCAGACCCGATTAATCAGGCAATCCATTAAAGCCCGGTGCATTCTTTCACTAATGCTCTTCTGCAGGATTCAAAGGAGGGGGGGGGAGACGCGCATCAAAGTG